>NW_009725690.1:0-38208 GCF_000703405.1 Apaloderma vittatum
AAGAAAGTTTGATTATCATGTTACGGGTTTGCTTTCTGTTTTTAAGAAGCATAATTGTGATGAATAGATGCTTCAATGCTTAAAACTTTTTTTAATTAAAAAAAAATCAGGTTTGCATCTCTCGTGTATTGTAACTGAAAGACCTTTGTAAAAGAGTCATCATCCCTACTTTATAGCCATGGAATGTTTTAAGTCTTGGTCAGGTATCTTCCTCTAATCTCTAAGTAAATTATTGGCAAAGGGCTTTATTTTATGTTCTTGCCATATTTATTGTACATGTCTTCAGGAATGAATTTCTGCTGCATACGTGTAAACTAACAGTAAGACTCTTGGGAACATGTAAAAATTTACATCATGAGAGGCTTGTTAAAATGATGATGAGACACCAGGAAAAATCTAAATAGCAGTAGCAAAATACATAATTTGGAGACTGAAAGGGTAAAAAATATAATTTAGATCAAATGATTTCATTAAGTTATTTCTGTAATCAAAGTTTACATAAGCAGATAACTGTAGTGAGCTCATATAAATATGGATTGTGGGAATGAATGGATTGTTCTGGAGAGAGTGTTTATGGAAATGACTTTGTTATTATTCTGTCTGCTTTGATTTACTTGGGCCAGAGAAATCTGTATGGATGAGAGTTTTGCCAGAACCAGTAAATTTCTACAACATTTGTTTTTGAACAAAAGGTGACCCTATTGCCTAGCAGAAAGCTCGAGTAAATACATCTTCCTAGGTAGAGGAATGCTGTTCTTCAGTGACTTGCTGTTCATTTTCAGTAGAAGAGCTGCACTTTCTCCTGTTTTCTAGAATTTGAGGTGGTATTGCAGGTTTGTAATAAATTTCCAAGAGAAGAGAAGGGGATGGATGAGAAACTGCATGTGTTTGCAACTTCATTACTTTTTTTTTCCTATAAGTAGGTGTGCCTATAAGTAGGTGTTTATCCATCTTTTGAATTTCTTCTGATCTGTTTAAAATTACTATTTGGTAACCTTTTAAAATGGGACATATGGCTCCAGTTTACTTTTCTGCAAGTTATTCTAATTTGTAGTCCCTGTCTGATGGTTTTGGAAGAGATTTTGGAGAATTGGGGTTGGAATTCCTTGAACTTCCTGGACAAAAAGTTAGGACACAATGCCACTTTCATTCCTCTGGGAAAGTTAATGGGAGCTGGCATATACACATAAATATTGACTGACTGGATGGAGGGAGTAGCAGTTTTGGTGTAGAATTCATGGATTGATTTGGATTTATGGCCCAGGATTTGTTCAGAATCTGGTTGCTGAACTTCAGAAGGAGGATCATTGTGAATGCACTGACCGTGATGATGGAATTGTGTGAAGGACAGGACTACTTTCAGATGGTGTAAATTTGTTTAAATTTTATGGGGCTTAAGTGTGGACTGTCATGCTTTTCAGGTTGTAGTTGCATTTAAGAAACACACAGAGGTAACTTTTCACTGGTTTGAGTTACCAAACCTGACTTCATTTCCCAGTTCAGTTCTCTTATCTCCTTTGCATAGGGTATAATAAATTATGGTCCTTGAAAAACTTGAGATTGGAATCTTCCAAAAATAGCTCACTTGCAAGAGATTGCTTTCATCAGATGTGCACCTGCTTGCGTGTAAAAGTGCTGGGAGTGCTATAGAGCTCTTCACCAAAAAACCAGCCCTGTTCTCCTCTGAAGGAGCACATTTCCTTTCCGGGCTGGGTTGCAGCAGTCCAAGCTCTAGCTTGCTGTGAATGAGCTGCCAACCAGCTACTGTTAATCTGACTTCCTAGAGTTTGAAAGACATAGCTGAAGGAAAGGGGAAAGGCAGCTCGCCCCACGCAGCTGCCAGCTTTATTGAAAGGGAAATACTGTAACAGCACTTTGGTGTCTGTGCTATGAATCTAATATTCCCTTGTGTTTCCCGTCTGCTTTGTGTTAGTTATTCAGCTAGACTCAATGTTTCCACAAATAAAAACTATTGTTCCATGCATGTATATATTGAAAATGGGATTTTGCATCGTAATCATACTTTAAAATGATGCCATTCTCAGGTTGAATTTATATTTATTTTAAAGGTAAATCATAAGAATCTGAAGAGCCATCTGCTCACACAAATCGGCCAGTGAAATTACAGTATTTCTCTTTTGTACTCCATCAATCAGCTACCCAAACATGCAAGTGGCTGAAGTGAAAGATCTGCATAAAAATCCACTGAGGTTGTAGTCTTAGAGGTATTAGGTATATATGATACTTTGCTACGGTTTCTCAAAAGCTGGGGACAAATGAATTGGCAAAAAAAAACAACAATCCAAAACAAACCCTATTTTTGCCTCTCTGTAACTTAGAAGCAAAAACTATTTTTTTTAATTAAAAAAAAAAGTTTTATGGGTGTGGTTTCCACCACTACACTGTAAAATAAATTTTTTTTGGTAACTTGCACAAACTAAACTTTAACTGTGCAAATATTCCCCACTGACCCATCAGCCCAACAAAACGTTCATCTCGTGCTGCCTGTGTGTTCTGGGAAAAGACATTTCACTTGTTTTCATTCTCTGGGTGACAGTATGGATTCAGAACTGTAGATAAATATAGATAGGTAAAGGTGACATACCCGCTGTAACTGGTCTGGAGGCGATAGTTTTGGAGAGGTACTGAGGATTCCCAGCTATTTGTAATGCTCAGACACTTGTAGTATTCGTTTGAGTAGAAAAGCAGTGGTTCGAGGCCATGGCCTGTTGGTTCCTGTGGGTTTCACAGCACAGGGGCAGCGTAGGAATGCAGCAAGACCTGTGGAAGTGTGGTCTTGACACATGTAAAATCTGTTGTCAAGCCAATTGTTATTTTACGATTTTAAAGATATGCCTTGCACATTAGAAGCTTGAGCATACTTCACTGAATGTACTTTTTCTAAAATATTATTTAATTCACCATTCTGTTTTCAGCAGATCACAGCTTTACATTATTGGGAACTTTGGAAGGCTTACAAAACACCAAATATAAAGTAACGTCTTCCTTACCATGCCCCATCTCTGAGTCCTCATTTGCATAGCTATAGGTTTTGTGTGAGCCTTGCTCTGAGCTTGTTCCACTGATGTCTTTGTGTCGTGGGTTAGGGCTGGGCTGGCCGCTTAATGTTGACAGATGCTCTCTAATCCATGTCCCTCCCCAAATGGGGAAGGGAAAAGGAATGAGATACAAAGACTTAGGACTGGAAACTTAAAAATAGCTTTAATAAAACAATAATAGAAATAATGTATGCAGAAATAGAAATAATATATACAGAACTCATATTGAACCCAGCTCCCCCCTCACCCCAAGAGCAATCCCCACCAATGCTGCAGATCCGGCGGCACTGGGGAAGGCCCAGGCTCAGCAGCAGGAACAGGGGAACTGGGCACAGGAGCTGAATTTGGGAACTCAGGATCGAGATCCAAGGCAGAAGATTAGACCAAGTGCTCCTCGGACGCTGGCCATTGACAAACAGAGCTTAACCTCCACAGTCCCTCAGTTTTATACTGAAGAGGATGTACATGGAATGGAATAATCTTGTTGGTCACTTGTCCTATCTGTTCCCTCCCCAGAGGTGCAACTTCTTGCTTCCCAGCACGGCACACAAGATCTAGCAGTGACCTTGGTTGCTACAGGACCAAGTATAAGCAAGAGCCTTTCTGCATCCCAGTCCCTGCTAGCAACTAGAATCATCGGGTGTTAGCACTTGTAGTAGCAGACACTGTCTGCAAAAACATGCTGTTAACTTCACAAAGTGCAGCCTCTTAGAGGAGACTGAGCTGAAAAGTAAAATCACTAAACAGAACTGGTTCTGTTTAGCTCAAACCAGGACACTTTGGAATGCAGAATGCTGACAAAGAGCGATAAAGATTATGTAAGGCCAAAGAATTTAAAAGTTATTGCATAGACAGAAGTGATAAAGATTATGTAATACCAAAGGATTTAAAGGTTATTGCATAAACAGGTATTCAGTACTACAGATTGGTTCCATATTCCTGTCCACGCTAAATACTTCCTTGAAGGAGAAGAGAGAAATTGAAGAATATATACATTGCCCGTTTATTTCCTCTTTCAACAGCAGCTTAAGTAATTGCTCCTGGAAGACTAGAGTGAAGATTTAGGGTTTTTTTCCTATTAGTGGGCATCCACGCTTATTCTGCTATTAAAATGTTTTCCCAAAACAGCAGTCTCCTTCCATGCTGCCCCCACCCCTTTCAAAATGACTTGATTGGCTTCAGCGTGTCCTATTAAATGCCTTCATCAACTGTCAAAATTCACTCAACATTTATCCCATCATATATCATGTTTCAGCCAAGCTGAGCAGCTCACCATTAATAACTCTGAGGTGGTGTTAATTTTCTTCAGAACAGATTGGCAACACTGGGAAAAGCCTTCATTCTAGATTCCTTATTTAAATAAGGATGTGCTAGCTCCAGAGAAATGTCAGTGCGGTTTCCTTCCACCAAACAGAGCAAAAGAAGGAAATTACAGGCCCTGTGATATAAACCAAAGGATAATTTAGGGCCCATCAGCAATCCCGCTGAAGCTGATGTATATTTGCTGTTGACTTCAGTGGGAATAAGATAAGGGGACGTGTGTAATTTATAGTGAGATTCTTAATGCATGCTGTTTCCTTTCATCTCTCTCACTGCAATTACATTGATCCCTGGTATTAGATGGTGGTATGCTCTCCTTTATTAATGAGTAGCTGACCTCAGCAAAGATTTTTTTTTTAGGCCATTTTGACTTCAAAAATGTCATTTTATGGAGCCTATAATGTGTCTGCACTATCTTATTCTCCTGTGAATGCTCTGGAGTGTTAGAGAATTTAGTAATAGTGGCCTTTTGCCCTGTGGGTTTCATCTGCTTATTATTATTGAATTTGGAAGGAGACAAGACTGTTAGAATTTGCAAGAGTACAGTGTCTCTCTTTTTCATAAAATGAAGTCTCATTCATTGCTACACAAGCATTAATTGTGTCAGGTTAAAAATAGTTATGACAGTCTTAATTTATTTAGATATGCCTACAGATCCATAATAATGTTAATAATGTCCCAAACACACTTTTCTGTTTTGACTTGCTAATTGTTAGCGTTGTGCTCTTACTGGGTTTATATACTGACCCTGTAATAACATGGAGAAATTGCAGGTAGTAGCTAGCTGATACGTAATTTTCTTCAAGCACCCATGTATTTTAAAGCAGATTTTATTTAAGGCAGTAAATGCAAACTGTTCTTCAGATTTATGTGTTTTGTGGAAAAGTTTTGCTTTAAATTACTGTTCAATTTTTCAGGATATTGATTTAAAGATTTTATTAGGTTGACTAATGACATATCATTAGTTATCAGCATGAGACTTGAGTCTTGGTCTTAGTAACAGAATTTGTTTAATTTCTGAAGCCTTAATTTAAATAAAATCCTACTTCCTTTCAATGAAGCCTTTGCATAAGATTCTCTGAATAAGGTAGAACACCTTAAAAGACAGAGGAGGTAGAACACAAGCAAAAGGTGGAATATTCATGTCTTTTTTAAAACAAAGCCCTGGGCAGCCTCATCAAATGGGCTGCTTTGATAAAATGCTCCTGTTAAAAACCCTATGGCCTAGAATCCAGTAGTTATTTGATATTCATGTTCTAGTGGAACAGATTAAAATTCTCTTTAAAATATTCTTTTTAGGTAGGTAGTAAATGCTTTTATGCTCGTGTTATGTGAAGATTCACGCATTGTAATTCATATAATCAAATGTTTAAGTGCATGCCTCTTCAAACGGATCGCAATGAAGCGCTGCAGTTTTGACTGGAAAATGAATGGATTCAGAGATGAAGTTTAGAAAAATGTATAACATGATGCTATTGGACAGAAAAAAAATCAATTTGCCTATTGCAAGATATACACCAAATAATAATGTAAATTCACTTTTTTTCCCCTTCCATTTATTCATCTTTAACTTAAAAATAGTAGTTGAAAATACTGGATAATATAGTTTTAATGTTCTGCCTGACCTTCCATACTTATTAAGATAGGACAGGCACTCTATTTTTAATGAGCACTTTGCAGGAATGATACCTTTGGGATTAACAACTTGGAGGACATGTAAAGAGGAGTGCAGGACAGGCAGGACTGTGTTCATGCCCAGATTAATGTCAAATGGTACGAGCAGAAACCAAACTCCAATTACAGTTAAGTGGAATTAATTGAAATCAGTTATTTTTGTGCCAAGTGGTAGATATGACCCATTATGAGCCATGTAGTAATATGGTTAAAAAAACCAAACATATTTGTGGTTTATGCATGTCTGCCTGTTGACATATTTCTTTTGCAAGGGGAGCTGTATGTTAGGGAATTTTCTTTTCAGGTCTTGTTCTGGTAACACGGCAAAACCTGGGTTTGAGGGATGCAGTCTGGAAGATGCTCTCAGCTTGAAGGTGTCAGCTCCCACGAGTTATGTGGCTTTTTAAAATTTGTAGTTTCACTGGTGATATGTAGGATGGTAGTATAAGGCCAGGGTCATCAGCCTCTGGCATGGGCGCCAAAAAAAGTTGGATTTGTATTTTAAGATGAATATAGCTCACCCAACGCATTTCTCCCTTACCTATACCCTGAATGCAGCCTCTGGGCCCTCTCGTTGTGTGAGCTCTGAGAAACAGCAGCAACAATGTGCTGGCTCCTGCTGTGCTTTAGTTTTTGTGGAATTCAGGAGCCCTTCTCTGTCTTAGAGGTGTGACAACAATAACTGAGAGTATCTTGCTTCTGCCAAGCCCTGCTGAATTTCTAACAATGTAAATAATCTCTAAACTGAAAAAAAGTGTATGATCTGGCACAGCATGTTGATTTGCTGCTGATTCCTGTTTTGGAAGGATGAGCTGTTTCCTGAGTTAATGGTTGTTTTTTTTTCTCAGTTTGGTCCTCGCTTTAACCACTTTCATGACAACCCTGCCATGACTTAACGCTACCTTCTGTACTGTCACAGTGGTTTTCATTAATCAGGGTAAGGCTTTGGAGCTGCTGTATGCTGTCTAAAATAATCTCCTGGAGATCAGTTTAATTGTATTTATATAAAATGTAGTTAAACATCTGTGGTGAAGCTTTTTATCACTGCCACATATTAGTATTTCCAGGCCTCCCTCTCTGAGTGGAAAAGTAGCCAACTTTTAGTTGGAGTTTTTATATTCCAAATGCTTACTTAGTATAAAATTCACCCATGTGAAGGATTGCTTTGGTGTGACAGATGGCATATTCTGCATGATGTAAAAGCAATTTGGGGGCAGAATTAATTTAAAAAAAACAAACAACAAAAAAAATCCTCGAAAATAAACCACACACTTTTTAAGTGATTGGCAATTATTTCTCTCCACCTCTTTTCTGTTTGTAAGAATTAACACGATTCTTTGTACTTATTTCTGGTTTTCTCTGCCACCCTGTGGGATTTTTCCCCATTGTTGAGTACAGTTCTCTGTTAATTTTATTTAGTTTGTTGACAGTCTGAATGATCTTTTGGGTTTATCTAGTTTCTGTCCCTGGCACTGAGCCAGGGAGAGTCAGAGCAAGTAGATCTGAAGTTGTAATAAGTGCTGTTGTAGAAACAAACAGCAATTCTGAAGGATCTAATTAGGGATGCTTAGTCCAGTCACCTGTACAATATAGGACAAGCTATGCCTATTTCTGTCAAATCACTGCCTGACTTGTTCCTAAGTAGGCTGGCAAAGGAGATTTCACACTGCTTGAAGGAAATCTGTTCCATTCCTTTGCTATTCTTACCATTAGGAAGTTTTTCCTACTTACAAACAAATGTTTCATGCTAAAATCTATTGCTTCTCTTCTATGATGGGTAAGAAACAGAGACTTTATTTATTTTTTTTTAAAGCCATCTGTTAGGTACTCAATGCATACTATTTACAGGCTGCAATAGCAAAAGACAGGATTGTTACAGAGGCTTGGTCTTATTCCTTCTATGCGAACTGGATTCGTACATGATTCAGACACAGTATTACAGTAAAGACATGTTAAAATTGATTAATTCAAGTTTATAAGCAAATTTTTGTTATAGGCCTTCACAATGTCATGACTATTAAGTGTGTATATGTTCAGTAGCAGTAATACTATTAATTAGACAAAACAAAGAGTTTGGCAGGAAATAGTTGAGTGTTGTGGTTCCACAAGTGCTCTGTGGGTTTGAAATAAAAGCTGCAAACTTCGAAGCTAAATGAAAAATGACGAAACTGGTTTTGATCTGGCTGGTTAACACATCTAGTTAAACTCTATAAGAGAAGAAGCTATTGTGACCTATGAAGCAGAAGGACCACCTTGGTGTGCAAAGGTATTTCAAGGTGGTTTCCTTCTCTAATGGGATTTAGAAGGAAAAGTAATTTATTGCTTGTGGTACATGAAAAACCTACTGTGAAAAAGAGATGGCTTAATGGATAAAAATGTGATTAAACTCAGCACACACGTTCTGAGATTTAATTTAACTTTCAAGTTTACATTTTTACATTATATCTGAAGGAGGAGCCACATGAGACAGCTATTTTTTTTTTTCCAAATAAATCATTTAGTCTATTAATATAATACTTCTGATCTCTAACCTTGTTTGGTTTATCTGCTGTGGTATCACAGCTGTGGTAGCACTGCCCTTGGAAATATTCAGGCTTTCGTCCATTTGAAAATGCCTTTGATTCATTTGCTAAACTAGCACTTGTTTTGAGGAAAGCAAGCACTTACCTAATGCCTTTTTATTGCAGGTACATAATCCTAGACAGTGTCGCTTAATTGTAGCCCTTCTGCAAAACTTTATATAACCTGGTGTAGGTCCTCATTTCTAACCGGGTGATGGTGTGTCCATCACATACTTCGTGAAGCACAAACCTATTTGTAGGTATTGATTTGTCCTGTAACTCCATGGCAGGTGGCCGCACACACAGAATTGTGTGAAGCACCAAGTGTATTTCATTGTGGTGTTTATAGCTGCTCTGTTGTTGAACTGTGGTTTGGCAAATCTCAATAAATAATCAGGAGTATTCAATAGTATTACAGCTCTGCCATTAGATTCTTAGGCAGGCCTATATATATCTGTCATCCTTACTATAAAGGTGCTATTTTAAGTGGTTATTTTGTCATTAGGCAATATTAATAATAAATAATATTTCTTAATAGGGCACACAGGTCATTAGTTACGTGAGTGATGACTATAGCTTATCCTCATAAATCACTAACTCCTACAGCTGTTCTTTTATATGTAGATGCAGCATACTATTTATGGGAATAACAAGACTTAACATCTGTTAATCATCTACTAACCATTTATAAATGAACACTCAATCCAAAAGAGGTCTGGTAAATCATCCTTCTGTAGTTTGTTCTTTATATCTGTAGCATACCTTTAGCTGAATGGTTGTGGAGAAGAGTTGAATGATTTGACTCGGCCTTGGAGGCCTGTTGCAGACTTGGGAATGTAATGACTTTAGTCTTTGGAGAGTGTTTTGCTATTACTTTCATTGTTCTTTTTTATAACTCAAGTAGTTCTTATTGGCTATGGAATATATTTCTAGAATTAAAATTCCTGTAAAGAAGACTGGTTTTTTTTTTTTGTTGTTACTCAGGGAAAATATTTTGATTTAAAATAGAGAGAAGATGCAAGCTTTTTTTGGTTAATATTCAAAGTAGTCTGCATGCATGTTCTTATAACCAAAGGTAAATAAATCCTACCTGTTTTGACTACTTAAACTAAGGTTACGTTAGTAAATACTACTACATTATAGAAACAGCCCATCTTGTACTTAAATCTGTCTTTTGCGAGCTGAAATGAATTTGTGAGGGTACCATATTTTGCTGAGTGCCGTACTTTGAACCAATTTTGTCAAAAAAAACTTTATGGTGCAGACATCTGAACGATTTGATCTTATGTTGCTTAGTTTTGGCTTTCGATTGAGACCAGATGCTGTCCAAATGCTCCATTTGGAACAAAGGTCAACAGCTTGGGTAAAATGTAAGGATTGACTATACTGAATAAGTTATCACTGTAAAAATAAAAGCATTACTGCTTTAAATGTTGGTTCAAATGTTCTTGGTAGATACGCTGGTTACAAAGGCCCATTCCAACATGTAGTTTTATCACTTTTTCTACAAGCAAGCCCAGACACATTACTACAGTTCGGTGCTGACTGCCCAATCCTTAGGATTGCTCAGTCACGAGGCTTCTCTAAATTAAAGTATGAACTGGGATTGCAGGTGTGACAGGGAGAAGCTACCTCTGTACATGCTAAGACCTGATCTGAAAATTCTGTGCAGAAGTATGGCCTGCCATGTTGTAGATAAAGCAATGAGGTGAGTCTGCTAATACTAGTAATGAGCTAAAGCGTGAAGAGACTGTTTCAATCTTTCTTTTTTCCTGAAACTGAAGGCATAATGTAAGGCACTAGGTAAAGCAAAGCCACCGTTCTTCAAGGAATGTGAGTGTTAATTTTGTTCCTTTAAGTCTCTGAAGTTGTTGTTACTAATATTTTTGGGTTATAAAATATTAAATTTTTATAATCGTAAACCAGAACATGAACACAAAACACCACGTTTTGTTGTAATTTGTAAAACTACCTTCTACTATTCAGGGCTTGTTTTCACTCAAATGGTCAGAAAATTCTCTATCATTATTGTTGTTGGGCGCTAGTCTACGTTTAGACCCTAATCCCCAAATCTGATATGTTTTTGAGAGATGGTATGATACTTCTAGCCGTATTCAAGATGATGCAGAGTTGTACTCGCACAATGCAGGACAGAGCTAACGAAGCAAATATGGTTTCTGCCCTGGAGTCCACTTCTCAAGCATTAGACTGGAGATCCCTGCGTGGCATGTGCTGTGCAGATGCTTCTGATTCAGCAGTCTGAAGTGCCATTTCCTTTTAGCACTTGAGATTAAAGCGCTGGTTTCAGTGCTTAATTATTTCAAGACTGAACTGAAGAAAATAGATTTCTGCTTAAGGATTCTGAGCCGAGGGCCTTCTCTAGTTTTGAAGGTATAGTTTATAGATTATCTTAAGTGTAATGTATTAAGTCTAGGAGTGCTGTTCTGAATGTTTGGGAAATCCCTTGCAATAGTTTGCATCACGAGATAATCTTACTAGTACATAATGTATTATGTGCATGATGCATGCTTCAATAACCTGTGCTTTTTAGAGCATAATGTATACACATCACTGGATTTGTGTATACACTACTATGATATATTCATTTCTGAATGGCAGTATTTGAAGTATGTTCCCAGCAGACCCTGCATGAACAGTGAGCTGAAGAGAGTGGCCCTAGGGCAAAGAGCTGAGATATTATATTAATGTGCTTGTGTTCAGACATTTAGCTGATGGGTGATTAGGGATTTAAAGACTTTCTGTATTTCTCTGGTGAAAGATTGGCAAGGGGAGGGGTGGCAGGGAGAACAGGCAATCCAAGTGTATGTTGCCCTAACCTCTGGAGAGCAGGAGATACTACTAGTTGAAAGCTTTACTAGGAAAGATTCGGCTTCATTTGCTAGACTTGGCTGTGTTTCTAGGAGGTGTTAAAAAAAAAAAAAAGTCACTCTGCCACTTTCTGCTCATATCCATCTCCGAAAATTAAGGATGCTGGTAACCCTGAGCCTTTGAAGACTGCTGAATGAACAACTTCCTTAAAGCAGAAAGAAGAGATCCAACCATGCAATTTGGTGTTGCAGGCTATCTTCTCAAAGATCCCCTCCCCAGAAAACATATCAGAGAACATTATCTCTTTCTGTCTGACAACTGCTTATTGTGCACCTGTGACACATGTACAGACTGACTTACCCTAGGTTGGCTTGCTGCTGGTCATGCAGACGTGTAGGTAATGGCTCTTTGGAATAGAGAGCTCTGTGCTCTCTTGTCAGCCTTTTGCTAACAGTGCTGCAGTAAAAAGAATGACTTCAGCTCTCTGTTCCAGAAAGGTCATGCAAACTAATAGTTTTTCTTTACTAAGCTGATTCGATCTGCTTTGTATGCACTCTTTTGAGGAAGCTTGGTCAGGTCGAACACTATGACAGGATAGCAAGTGCTTTTACGTTAAAATTTCCATCTGTTGTAATAAAACCCCTCACTTTGTCATTATGACAATAACCAGCAGCTCTGCCGATTTTCATTGTCATTTCCAGCCTTCGTTCTCTTTGTAACTCTTGAATATAAATCATCTTCAATGCTCACTGTACACAACACACATCAGAACTTATAAACTGATGATTATTAAACTGTTTTCCACAGTCCCATTGTGCATGAAAGGCCACTGCCTGCTGCCTTCGGTTTAGTAAAATATTTTCCTGTCAACAGGAAATTATTCCGCCTTTTGTATAGAGAGAAGATGAGATTATTTTGTCTCCTGATTTCAGCTAGGATAGAGTTAATTTTCTTCCTAGTAGCTAGCACAATGCTGTCTTTTGGATTGAGTATGAGAACAATGTTGATAACACACTGATGTTTTAGTTGTTGGTAAGTAGTCAAGGAAGTAAGAAGTCAAGGACTTTTTGGTTTCCCCGCACTCTGCTAGTGACCAGGTGCACAAGAAACATGGCTGGAACAGCTGACCTGAACTAACCAAAATAACATTCCATACCGTAGAATGTCCTGCTCAGTATATAAATTGTGAGGAGCTGGCCAGGCTGGGTGGGTCCCTGCTTGAGCACCACTCAGCAGATGGTGAACAACAGCATTGTGTTTTCTTGGGCTATATATATTTTTTTTAATCTTCCTTTTCATTGCTATTTTATTTCAGTTATTAAACTGTTCTTATCTCAACCCATGAGTTTTACTTTTTCTATTTTCCCCTCCATCCCACCTCTGGGGAAGGAGTGAGTGAGTTGGCTGCACAGTGCTTAGTTGCTGGCTGAGTTCAAGCTACAACTTCACGTAATGCTGAGGTCATCTGGGACATTCTGCAGCTCATGAAAATTTGCATTGAACAGTAATATTTGATGCAAAGAAAGTCAGTCAGCATCAAACTGTGTCTCTTTATAGTGATAAGAATTAAGAGGGAATTTTCTGCATCATATAATGTACTGCTGGGAGTTTATTTTTTGTTGTTGGTTTTTGGTAGGTTCAGGTCCTCATTACAAGTCATGCAGCAGCAATCCCAGCTTCTTCCTATTTTATATCCTTCCATTAATAGCTTTTCAGCTATGGGGTAAAATGTAGACACTGAACAGGAACTGGGTTGTAAACCATATACAGTATTCTGTTTTTTCACACTGTTATTTGTATTCTTGTACCTCTTCCTTTTTTTTTTTTTGTTCTTCCCTACTCTAGTCTTTGTAACAAACTTCTTTTTTGGCTCCATTGGGAGTCTTCACCTGCATAAAATCACTGTCTCATACTCACTCTCCACACAGAATCTTGTTTGTGTTTTACAAGAAAACTGGCAGACTTCAGCGTGACTCACCGCTTATAGTAAGTTCTACAATTTTTCTCCTTTTTTCTCTTTGCCCTTTTTTCTTCCCTGATCTTTTCCTCTACCTTTACCTCCACCTTTTTTCCTTGACTGTCTTCGTTCACAACTGCAAGTCTGCTTTACTTTTTTACTTTTGAAAAATAAAAGTAGTTTGTGTTTATCTACATTGTTTATTAAGTTCTGTCTTAGACGACCCCAAGTGTTCTTAAACCCTTCTCAGTTGTATTTTAGTTAAAGCATTCTGTTTACGCTAACTGTGACCTGCCAGGAAGCTGCAGTAAATGTTCCATGGGTCTTGAAACTTTTCCTTTACTATGGTTTTCTGGCACATCACTTTATAGGATGGAGCTACAGGAGCTTTCTGTCTACAGTTTAGTTCATGAGTTTTGTGTTCCGTCCTTGTGCATCCTCTACAGCTGCTTTCAAGGGAGTCTCCTCTGCCAACCTAAACTAAACTGCAAACTTATAAGCTGCTTGCAAATCACAGTTCTCTTCAGCTACAATTTTTTAGCAGGTTCTCACTTTTCCATTTTATGAAATAGCTTTGTTTTTAGGCTTGACATGCTTCTTGTATGCATGTGACAGTGTATTCTGTGACTGTGATTTTCACTATATTGTCATTTACTCTGCTGTTCCAGTAAATGTCCTTTGTTGTACTAAACGTGTGGGACTTGCCTTTACATTCAAGCCTTGGCAGTTAGACGAGTAGCTCCATATATCATAGAATGGCATAGGCTGGAAAGGACCTTAGAGATCATCTAGTCCAACCTCCCTGTTCTGGGCCCGGACACCACCTCTTGACTAGACCAGGCAACACATGGGGACCGAGTGGGAATCGAACCCGCGACCTCGGTGTTGGTCCTTGTTGCCAGCACCGTGCTCAAACCACTGAGCTAACATAAGTAAGTATTGAGATGTCAGCTTCTACCTTGAGTCTCTTTTTGATTTTCTTCATATATTACTTTCTCTCATGTTGAGGTTACTTTTTATGAATATTTTCTTTACACATGTTGGAGTTTGACTTGAATATCTTCAGAGGCAAAGGAAGGTTAAGACATGTTCTGACTGAGTGGTGCTAGGTATCCCATCTGGATAATTTGGAAGTCATTCTATCCCTACTCTTATAAGTAATTTCTTATGCAAAGCCATCAGAGTATAATAATAAAAACATGTGCTAATTAGACAATTTATTACTTTCCCTAATCAGCTAATGGGTGGGTTAACTGAAATTGTAACAGATACCAGGTTCTAAGCTAATAGAAGGAAGCAGGTTTTTTCCATTAGTTAAATATCTTCACTAAAACGGTACAGTTTGTGGTACCCATGGGAACGGAACCAGAAATACTTCTGGTCTGGCTTTTCAATGTAATATTACCAATGTGAAAAATCATGATGAATAAATGATTGCATGCACAATGCTGTTTCTTAGATAGTCTGGATACTTTGTTCATTTCTCCATTTACTTCAGAACTACATTTCTTATGTCTTCCTAAAAAATGAGAGGATTTTTTAATTTTTTGGGGGGGCTGTGTAACTTCACAATATTGAAGAGCTGGACATAAAGTGACTCTTGCCCAGTACATTAGTGCCTTTGTAATGAGTTCTTGTGAGCTAGATTTGCCTAAGAATGACAAGTTCGTCCTTTGAAAGAGCTGACTTATCAGTACTGTTGTCGTCTTATTGAATCTTGTGGAAAAAGTGTTCTTCAGTTAGCTTTAATTATAAGTAATTTAAACAGAGGCAATCTTAAAAAGGCAATCTTATGCTACTAACTGATCTGTCCCCAGGCTAAATTCTACTTACCTTGTCTCTGCAGCAGAAAATTTATCCTCTGGTGTGTGGTTTTGGGTTCTTTTGTTTTATTTTTTGGGATGTGTGTGGGTTGATCTTTGTATTGTAGTGCTCAAAGACAGTGACCTCACCATGACACCGTAATTGGTGTTACATACATGTGCAGGATATAAAGATTGTATTAAATAAGATGTTTTTCCTTAATAAGGAGAGACTGCCTCCTCTCCTGTCTCCCTGAGCCTCCATAACCTTACTGGCATTTTGAATCTGAGAATGTAGCTTTGCCATTCCAAAGTCTCTTCTCTATTTTAATGTGGTGTTTCCTATTGCTTACAATAAGACTCTCATGTAAGAAAAGAGCCAGAAATTGGTTGAGAGTGGAAGCCATTGCTGGCGGTTGTCTCATTCAATTGTTCTGCTCAAGCAGCATCTCCTAGAGCAGGTTGCCCAGGACTGTGTCCAGTCTGGTCCTGAGTATTTCGAAAGATGGAGATGCCACAATCTCACCAGATGGTGATATGTTCCAGTTTTCAACTACCATAAGAATAAAAACCTTTTTTTTTTTTTTTTCCTTCTTACCTATGAATGGAGCTTCCTTTATTTCAATTTGTGCCAATGGCCTCTTGTCCGTCACTGCAAAGACTTTATTTCCATTGTCTTTACTTCATGAAGTCAGATATTTACACACAGAGTCAGGATCACCCTGGGTTTTCTAAGGGGCCGGTTAGCTCAGTCATTTGAGCGTAGCACTAATAATGCTAAGGTCGCGGGTTTGATTCCCGTTCAGTCCCCATGTGTTGCCTGATCTAGTGGAGAGGTGGTGTCCTTGGCGGTGGGGAGGCTGGATTAAAATGATCTCTAAGGTCCCTTCCAGCTTAGGCCATTCTATGATTCTCCTCAGGTTGTACAGTCCAAGTTCTCTCAATCTCTACTTGTGTGTCACGTGCTAAGGTATCTAGATCAGAGAGATTTGAAAGTAAAATCAGAGCACAGTAGATCTCCTTTGTGGAAGATATCTGTACCACTCTTTGAGGTTAATTTAACAAAAGAATACTTGTAGTGAAAAATTCGTGCTGCAATAGTAATTCTGTGCCTCAGACTTTGCAGTATATGTGTAGGGACACCAAAACAGCATTAAAGGAGCTTAACTGAATCAACTCCATAGGCAGGACTGAGAAAGAATGCCTGCTACTCATGTGAATTGTGATGCTGCATCTCTAATACTACCTTGCAACCTGATTCAAAATTTTCAGTGGAAAAATTCATAACTGAGATTAGGAATACCTTAACATCATAAAGTGATATCATTATACCTTGTGATCGAAACTTTGGGTATGTCATCTGAGATTCCTGCCCCTCCCCCCCCCTTTTTATAGTTGGACGTTGCTTTTTAGCACTTTCTTCTTTCTAAATTACTTTTCTTGTTCATGGCTGGAAGGGTAAGCAGAGGGACAGTACTGAATCAGAACACTGTGAGAAAAGCTATTTCCCAACACAGACATGAGAGAATTTTGCAAGTGTTATCTTTTGGAGTATTGTCCTAAACTCCTTTCTGTAGTGTTTCATGAAGGTAGTTAGCATGACATTCCTATTTCCTGTCACAAAAAGATGATATTTTGGGGTTGTTACCCTGTATTGGATTTTGAGTCACTTCACCACTTGAAAACACTTGATTAGCCTTGATAAAATGTTGTCATCTATGAAATGGGAAGGAATCTTCCATTCACTGTAAATGTTGGGTAGTGTCTGTGCTTGGGGCTGTCATAGTTAATCTCTGAAACTTTAAAAAAGTTGACATTCTCTTTACTCACACAGACATTCAGTACTTTGTGTGAACTTCTTTTAGGTCAGCAAAAAATGTTTGTGAAGCAGCCTTAATCAACTGTGCAAGAGAAGTAGTGTAGCTTGAAGCTACCTTTGAAAAAATGCGTCACTTCTCACATGGGTGGGTTTATCCCGTCACTGTGCAACTGCTTGTGCTGACAAGGAGTGGGTGTAGCAGAGACAGGTATTGTTTGGTGGCAATGCCTGTTCATTGAGGCATGCATAAGGTGTGTCAGGTCTCTTTTTAAGTCAGAACTTCTCTAACTTGCCATGAGTATGAAAACAATACTGGTGCTTTAAGTGTTGCTAAATCCGTGTATTTGCAAAAGAGTGGCCAGTGGTGGAACTTAAGTCTCTCGGAAGATCTTGACTGCCAGTCACCTCTTAGAAGGGAAATACCTGATACGATTTGTGTTACTTTGGCAAACCCTGAGGTTTCATGCCATCTCAAGCTGTTCCTAAGTCATCTTGTGGAAAAAAAACATGCCAAGTAAATATTCTGATAGAAAGTAAACATATTTTAATGCTCCCTTGCCCCTCAAAACAAAAAAAAAAACCCTAATAAATAATAAAAAACCCTTTGCCAGTGGCTCTCTATGTTTGTGTTTTAGGCATTACATCAGTTGATGCTTGCACTATTTTACTACTGGTAACACTTTATTAACCTCAGCAGCATGTTCTTTGCTTTCTTTGGGATAGGAGGAGTGTCAGGATCAACAAGTGCACCTTTATCTTATGCCTTGCGTGCTCCTCTGTTACCAGTAAAGCTGAAGATGTCATCCATGTATGTGCCAGCTAGCTCTATGCTTTGAAATCCCAAAGTAGGAACTTCTATTATTGAGACATTTTTCTCAATATTGTTGTGTTGCAGTGTTTTTTATTCTTTTGCAGCAACTGAAATTAAAGTTGAGTGAAGAGCTCTGAAGTCATTAAGGGGATTATTCTTGGAGGTCTTTGTATGCCATGGGCTTGATTTATCTCGTTTGCGCCATTGTAATGGAGAATAACACTGACAGAGTGAGAAAAAAGTCAGGCCAGAAGATGTTAATTTACATTTTCAGATTCAGAGCAAAACACAAATGTACTCTTCCAGGCAAATGTTAATAAGCTTTTGGTCTTTAAAAATGTAAATAATTTATTGAGGTACTACTGCATTTGCCATGTTTCAGAAGAGTAAACATCAACAACTCTGCAGTATAAAATAATTCAAAAGCACTGATAATGGATGCAGCAGTGAATAAAATGTGTATTTTGACCATGAAATGCAGTTAAAATTAATAATCATACTAAGAATAATTATTAAATGTAAATAAAAACATTTCCCATCTCAAATTTAGTTTTAATAAGGCAGCTTCAAGTGATTGACTTTACTTACCTCTACCTTTCTGCCAAATTGTGCTTTCATTTGTCAACAGTATTGAGAGATATAATGAATGGCAGAATTTGGTCTCTTATTATTTCTAGTGAAATGTCCTTGAACTAAGCAACTCTCTATAATTACCATATGAAATTACATGATTATTCGTGGCATTTCAGTGTTTGTGGAGCTATTATAATGCCACTTATTCTCTAGGTGTAATTCTTATTTAAAAAAGTGGAGGAAACCAATCTCATTTGACTAACGTATAAGTAAAATCTGACTCTTTAGCCCTCGGAAATCTGACTTGTACCTGCTGTTATGTGCCAGGACAACTGAGGGTGATGGGTAGCCCTGGGCTATCTTTTCCAGCTCTCTCTGAAATGAAATGAAGTAGACCAAAGCACTAAACATTTTGCAAGTTCGGCTTTTGGCTTTTGTTACTATTATATCCAGAACAGTTAGTTCATTATTTATAACTACTCATTTCAGTTGTGTTCTGCAGATTTGACATTTTATTCGTGTTAATTCGTGCACTGTTTTATTATGATTTTAAATAGCTCTTTCTAGCATTGCATTTGTGCAATATAAATTTGATGTTGTAGAGAGCAATTGCTAATTTTTCTTCTCTTTTCAACAAAGTTATTTGGTCTTTCTACTTTCCTATGTCCATCAAATGGGCTTCCTAATAGTAGTAATCTGTGATACTCATTTTGTGGTGTATGATACCTCAGTACAGAAGCACAGGGATGTAGACTGCCAAATTATTAAAGGAATTTTGGAGTGTGAATGAGAAATAAAATAACTTCAAGCTCACTTGGAAAAAAAAAATGGCTTCGAGTCTGAGTAGAGACTGTGGGTTCTACTTTATTCCCATTTAAGTTAAACCTCTTGCATTTTATTTCTGTGTAATCAGGCCTTCAGGATTTTATGTGCTGGAGACTTCTCCACTTTATTACTCATATCTGCTAATGCTCACAAAGGAAGAAGCAGAGAGGAGATAATTGGCAGTGTAAGAAACATAAGTAGCTTAATTGGGTGTTGCTAAAAGTCCTGCTGCTTCTCTTTTGCCTCTTGTAGAGGTTACTGCCAGCTGGGGTATATTATAATTTCACAACTTTGTGCTAGGTATTCTTGGAAAAACCTTCTATAATAAAATTTTCAGCATAGAAAAAAATGTCTTGGACGTAGTTAAAGCTTGCATATTAGAAAAGCCTAACACAGGAGAAACCTTCCATTATAGCAAAATATTCCAGCTTTTCAAAACTGTGCCTTTGGTTTAACCTACCTGCTTTTTGGTGATGTCTTCCGGTAGGTTGCCAGCCTGGCAAGTATCTGTCTCATGAACCATTGTTTGCTGGATAAAGGCTCATCTGACCTTAAATTATACACCCAGGAATTAATGGATCTAAACTTAATTCTGTCTTTACTTTGGGGATTGCAAAATTGTCATTCCAATTTGGGAAGATATTTTATCTAAAAATTACTTTTTAAATTTAAAATGTTTATAGAAAACTGTTGTTGGGAAATAGTGATTTCTAAAGGTTGTAGGTGATTTTTTTTTTTTTTTTTAGTCAAATATTGTTAAAATATTCACAGTGACAGCTTCAAATGGAAATTAAATTTCATATTCATGATTGTTCAGTAGCCAGTCTGTGTTCTACTTGGACCTTTTTTTGCTTGGATTTATTCCACTTGATACAATTAATTTAATATAAATGTAATATAATGTTGATTTTACATGTAAACATATCCAGGATAGAAAATGAGTATGTTCAGCAAGAGTTACCTTGCATAAGACTGTGCTGAAGGTGTTTAATTATATTTTAACTGACAACTAATTCTAATTATTTTCTAACATTTTTCAGAAAACATCCTTTTCTGTTAAAAGAAAAGAATTTGCTTGCAGTTTTAGGGATTTTTTTGTTGTTTGGTTTTGAGGAAATACCTGTTTCTAAACACATTCAACTTTCTGTGACAATACATTTTACAGGGTTTTCTTCTTTTCAGCACAATTCCTTTGATAGTTTACAAGAGAAGGGATAAAATATTATTTCAGAAGTGGAATATTGAGAGATGATATTTCATCTTAAGTCTGGGTACTTAGCTTTGATCTTAGTGTGCTACTCTAAGTGTAATTTTATTCCTAAACAGAACCAAGTGTAACCGTGATTAAGGTTATGAATATATTCTTAAGAGTACTGAGCATAATGCAGTATACCTTTTAATTAAAAATGACTATTTAAATGCTTTTTTTTTCTAGTAGACTGAAAATAAAGTGTTTATGTAATTTATGATTACCAATTTTGACTATTTCTATTCTGCCAACAAAAAATGTATTACATATGTGTTATTTTAAACTAGAAATAAACCCACAGAATCTCTGTAGGCCTAGCACAAAAACCTGCTCTAACAGTACTTCTCCTTTTATGCTAGAGGAGTAAGGCCATGCTGTATAGTGTCTGCATCAGGAATGCGTAATTTTTTATTTTGTGATGTAAAAGAATGTCATGTGCTTCTCTAGTATCTGCTTCCCTCTCAAATAGCAGTTTGCTACTTCTGTGATTGGCATTGGTTAACACAGTTTCTTATTTTGCACAGGCTTGTAGTAGATACGTACTTACGGAGTGAGCCTGCAAATATACATCCTTTATTATTGTCACATCAATTACTGAAGTCAAAAGAAACTAATATCAGAGTAATGTATAGATTTCTGTAGGTGTGGTAAACAGTACTGTGGTATCTGGAAGTATTAGGTACCGGTGTTGCCAACGAGCCAGCTGCCCCAGCTTTTGATGGGGTACGTGCCCTTCGGCGTGGGCTTATAGATGAATGAAACAGATGTGTCCAACATACAAACCATAGCAGTGACTGGATGGTAATCCATTTGAAAAAGGACTAATTGCTTATTTTTATCTGCTTTTGTTGTCCACTTTTTTGAATAGCTTGCAACACACCTTGCAAGGGAGGAATTTTTTGTGTGCAGGGTGAAGTGAGCAGCCAGCATGAATATTTAAAAAAAAAAATACGCCTGCTGATCTAGTGCCCTTCTGAAATATTTTAGAAATGTGGCAACCTTACTGCATTTTTTTGTAACATACATCTGAAGTCAGACTCATACATTATTCCTTCTTTGTTTTTTGCTCTGAGATTTTTCCTGTTTGCCCATTTGTAAATGTCTTCTGAAGCAGGCCTAGCTGATCAAAGATACCTGGTTTTCAGTTGCTTCCGAGTATTAGCACTTTCCTGACTGCTTGTGAATGCAGAATTAATTGCGTTCTTATCTTGTAGTAATGGGGAGATTGTGTCCCTGTTGATGTTTAGTTTGGAGATTTGAAAGAAATCTAACAGCTTTTCTTATTCTCTTTTTTTCGTCTTTGAATTTTCAGCATGAACCTAAGGGGTTTAGCCCTATATATGAAAACAAAGCTTAACCACAGCACAAATACAAAGTGATGCTAGCATGCAAGCCTCTCCACGGTACCTTGCCAAGATGTAGTAACCCAGGAGGAGGGATCTTGCCTTCGGTTTTGGTTAGCTTACGGTCAGTATGGGCTCTAACTTCCTTTCATTTACTAGTTTGCCAGTAAAGCCCAGTTACCACACAGTGTTAAATGGACCAAAATTATCTGCAAGGGTCTAGTTGCTTTGCACCATAACACAAAGTGTTGACTATATCTTCTAGGTTTGATCTGTCATTCCCTTAGTGATGATTTTGTGATAACAAAATATCTGGAGACTGGAATAGCCCAGATTGTTTTGTGCAAGCACTCTGGTTACGCACAGATTTTACAGTGTGTTAAACATTCATTGCTCCAGTTTCACTTCCTAGTGTATTCTACTTATGAAGTTTCTCCAGGTACATATTGAGCCACATAAGAACAGAGGAAACTTTTTCTTTTGTGAAAGTGAGATGATACAATTGGATAACTTCTTTTAAAAGCCAGATTTATATATGCATCTGTCAGAATTATAAATATATCTGTTTATATAGACATATGACATGACAGCTTTTTTGGGAGTGGACATTAATCAAGCTTGTATTAAACAAAACCAGTTTGAGACAAGAATGCCAGAATATCCAATGCTAGTCTATCAGCTGCCTGCAATGCCTGTGCCTCCCTCACGGTTGCACTGAGTGCGACAGAAATGAGACTAAACTATTCAGTTTTGTGTGGATTTGGAAGAATCTGAGATAAGTAACGTTTCATACACTTACTAGATTTTGGAGGTTGATTTATTTGGATCTATTTATATTGAAGTAACTAAAATATTATCACAGGGAAGGTAACTGCTTCAGACATTAAGTTCACATTTGAAATACCTTTTTTTTCCTGGTTGTTTTTAACTGCCTGCAAGAAAGTTTGAGGTGCTTCTTAATTCTGACTTTAGTGTAGGCTAGGATGGCACTATGAAGTTTTACAAATAATGACATCAAGCTAATAGAAATCAATTAAGTTTTCATAAGGAGAGGATAAATGATGTCTCTTGATTCCTGGCATTTTAGAGAAAGATTACACAAGCTCCAGCTTGTTGAATTTCAAGTTATTAATTCTGCCCAGGCTTTGGTATGTTTATAAAAGCGTGCAACCAAATTTAGGTTCAAGACCCATTTTCCTTTTTAAAGAAGCATCTCTGAGTCTGAAAAATAAGCAGTACATAGTTACTTCTTTTTCCAGACATACAGCATTCATACTTAGCTACATGAAAACCTGAACCATGTCCCCTCTGAGAAGGTAAGAACCATTTCACTCAGCTTTACAAGTACTAGTCTTCCTCATGCTTTTGAACAAGGCCAGTTGAACTTGTTTTTTTAAATATATATTCAAACATGTTAATTCTTACTTTATTTTAATATTTTTTATTATTATTATTTTAGCTGAAGGAAAAGTAAGATACTGGAATGATCAGCAACATAGTATTTCATGAATTAAATACTATGATGTAGAGAGATACTTCCAAAACAGTGTTCTTGAGTTGTCATGGAGGAAGGATTGGTCAGGAACAATAGGCTTTAGATAATAAGTTTAATCTCTGCACCTCTGTATTTTTTTTGTACAGAGTATGTCTGTTTGATTTATGGCTCTTTCTTTCCTTAGTAAAATCTCTTTGGGGACCTTTTGGATCATCTAAGCTTTTAGATTCACTCTAGATAAGAGTTTTATAGTAGTTAGGGGTGAAAAGGTTATCTGGTGCTTAGGCACACATGAAACAACGAATGGAGACTGTGCTTTTTACCAGGTGTTAAATTCCCATTTAATTCCTCTTACTACTGTGGGGAATGGTGAATGAGGTCCATTTTTATTCTAACTTGAAGTACTGAGGATCTACAGGAACCAAGATACCTGTTTATCTACTATTATTACTTAACATGTTGCTGTCTTTGCCAAAAAAAATGAAGTCATATGTCCGTATCTCGTAAGCCAGTAGAGATGTTTTGATCTCTAACAACCTGTTCACAATTTTCCAGTCAGCAGTATGTGCCAGTCTGATATTACAAATTCAATACCAAAATTATTTATGTAATAATTTATAAATGATTTACCTGTACAAATTCAATACCAAAATTACTTAGAGAATATGAATTCTGTCTCTAAGTAGATTTGCTCAGGAGGTAAAAATAGTATGTGTTTTGACTCAGTTAAACAATGATTTTTTGAATGTTTGAAGAGGGAGAAGCTTTTGTCATTCAAAAGGTCTGCAAGACTTCTGGGGTGCTGGTGTGAAAGTACAGGCTGAAATGCGGAGAACACGTCTTGTGTCCAGCGAAAACTCTAGAGTCTGTCGATCCTCAGAGGATTTTAGAGCCCCTGCCATTTTTATGGGTAGAAGGCTGTCGAGCAATTGACTAAAGGTATGAATAGAACCAAGCATGTTTCTGGCCTGGGATGCTTTGACCTTTCACAATCTCTTTGTCGAAATAGTCATAGCCATATAAAATACTCTTCTCGCAGCACTGGACCAAAGTTTTACCTTCTCTTTCAGTCGTACCTATTTATTATAATCCATGTAATAACAAACTTCACGCTTTGTTACTGCCATTCATTATATCCAGGAAATAAATCATAACCTGTAGAGAAAATGACTAGTGGTTACAAAGTGAGATATCCTGATACAGCATAGGTCAGTGGAATTACAAAACTGTGAGTTGTACTCTTTGCCCTGGATGCGAGTTGACTGTAGCGGGCAGCTTGAGGCGGTGGTGATCAAGTTAGAGCTGATTCAGGAAAAAAATCTTTGAGAATAATTTAATGCAAAATTTGCCTTTTTTTTTTTTCTCTTAAGAATCTATTTTCCTCCTGAAAAGCGATTTACGCTGACAGTTTTCAATGGGCTGTATACAGTGCCAGGCAGTGGCACTCATGTTAACTAGCTGAGCAGCTCATTACTTGAGACAAGGAGATTACCTGACTTTCAACGGAAAAAACAAGAAAAAACTGTCAAAGCACAGAATTTCCTTTTGTGGTAGACTGGCTGACAATAAAGATGTATAATCTGAGGGTTATGCTAAAAATGAAAAACAACAAAAAATTATCAAGTCAACTACAAAGCCAAAACTAAAATAAAAATTGCAGGCTTTTGTACTGCTTCTGCTCAAAACCTATACTCTCAAAAAAAATTTCAGTGGCTTTCAGTATCTGATTATCTCAGCGTATGTATTACTGGATCATTTATCTTTGACTTTTGGTGTTTTTAATATTTTGTTTTACTAGTGTATTTTTACACGTATATGCCTGGTATTGCTGAAAGTAAATATTTAATACCTATCTCAAGTTATATCTTTCTTAGTAACTGTTTTAACAGTTTTATATATGAGCTCCCAGCCAGATAAATAATCTCACTGCTCCCACACCCAGTGACATGGAAATAAGCCACTTAGTTCTACCTACAACCAAAAATATGTTTTTGATTTTAAAATGTAGACTGTTAGAAGCCTTGGAGTTAATGACAGTCTGTTAATAGACTGTAGATATTTTAAAGCTTACTTTTATCAGAGCCCCACACCAATACTTATATATCAAATGTTCAGTCACTTTTCTCCTTACTGTTTTTATAGGCTTTCCCAATAAACAGTTTACAGTGCAAGCTGGTGTCTATGCTGCAAAATTATAAAACAATAATAAGAGATAACAACAGGGAGTGATTTATCTAATCAATAAAACAAAGAATGACCACATGCTTCCTGCAGGGTCAGGGACAGTGCTCGGCAAGAAACTGCCTGGCAATCAATTCCACAAGAGGTTTCCTAGGATTCCTTATTACAATGAAATAAATCACATCCTCAGCTTTCTTTGAAGAGTTATCACTGCTTGATGTATCCATACAGTTTGCCTTCCATAACCAAAGCTTGCTTCTATCGATCAGTGATAATGACCCTATGGGGAAGTGAATGTAGATTTTGGGAGGTGCATGCTCGATGGGCAGCAAATTTTGGAGCATGATTGTGTCAGCTTAGGCTGTTTCCAGACTGCTAAAATTTTTAACAGCAGGCTAGCAGTCCTGTCTAATTTATTTTTAGTTCTGTGCTTTCTTCCTAACAGTGGCTTTGGTTGTCCTCCACAGCACATCAACTTATCAACTTATAAAGCAAGGTGCCTGCTCTCCTTCCACACTGTCCCTTTCCTCTTGTCCTCGCATTAATGTAGTGTGGTAGGTGATTAAGGCAGCAGCTACCAATGAATTCAGTTAAATTCAGGGGTTTTTGTTAAAATAGTATACTAAATTTTGACTTATTTATTTATTTATTTTAATTTGTCCTGTCTTTGTTTTCAAAGACTTCTTTCTCAATGAGTAACTTTGCAGGAGGAAAATAAAGGTGGTAAAAATATTAGAGAATTTATAAGGTTTTCTATTTTCCTCTGAAATGTTCTGTTTAAAGAATTAATATAATGTTTCTAATAGGGGAAAAAACCCAAACCAGCAGTAAATAAAGAAAATAGCATGTTCGTCAAACAATAAAAAAAGAAAAAAAAATGCTTTTCTGCAGTGGAAGTAATCTTAGGCCTATTAAACCCTACCACCCCCCAAAAAATTCATGTATAGGAACAGAGACTAGTTTCAAGAAGGTTTTCTACAACACTGCTTTTGTGGGATAATTTTTTTCCTGGATTTACCTTCTGACGAATATTGTGTCCCTGTACTCCTCATAGCGAAGTGTAGAGCCACGAATGGGGCACAGCTCTCTTCAGATGAAAGGCACCGAAGAAAGACTCTGCTTTTTTTTTTTTTCATCCTGCCAGCACTGCTTCAAACACGGTTTGTAACATGCCAAGTGTTGATCTGAATGAAATAAAAACTGAGTTACTTTTCGACGCTGGTAGCTAAATATGCATTGCCCAATGTATTACTCCTTTTTATGCAAGCTGCCTTTTGCTGAGGTGCAAATTTTCATGTGGATGAACTCATGCAGTGTTGTTTTTCGGATGGAACTGACACTATTGGTATGAGGAACACACTCCTGCTTTCTAGTGCCTCCTGCCTCTTTGCCGTCTCCTGTCTCTTAAGCCATTTAACGGTTTTAAAGAGTTCCTCTGTGAGACTGCCAAAGGCAATGCCTGCATGGCTTGTCTACATTATAATTGCCAGTCACAGAAAGCTAAAGCTGTTTGGGCTACTGTTCTCTGGCACTTTACATTTTAATTTCATTTTTTAACAGCTTTGCATGCCTGAATAGTAATGAGACAAATCGTGAGACAAATTGATTTCTAAATATTCAAGTGCGTTTGTGGCCCAGATTTTTCCTTTTTTTTTTTCTTTTTTTTTCTTTTTTTCTGGTAGCAGTGGGCTGGATTCCACTCTAGTCAGTGGCTCATTGGAGTGGAACAATGTCCATGTTCTGTGATAACACAAGAGTGAGGAATGTTATGGCTCAGGGGACAGAGAAAGCAATGAGTATGCTTGCAAATTTTATGGGTTTTGGTCTCAGTTCTAAAGATCGTATTTCAGAAGACCATGTGAAATATGCAAGAGAAGTGGGGTCTAAATTTGGCATAACCCAGAAAATACATTACCCAACAGTCAGGAGAAATCTGTTTATTTGTTGCAACAAATACATGAGCTCTCTGGAAATTTTTGTTTGCTTTGTAACCCTCTTTTAAAGACATCTATCTACCCATTCCATCTTTTAAAATTTGGCTGCTCCCCTTTTTAAAAAATAGCCTGCCATCCTTGCATGCGTTGTATCTATATAGCAATTGCATGTTTCAGTATCAGACTTGGAAAGAAATGCTTTTAAAGCATTTTAATGACTACAGAATTTTGCGATTTCCATCATCTGGGATTTCTGCTGAGGGTTGAGCCTCCTTGTAAATGAAAATTTGTACAGTCAGGCTAGGAAATAAGGGGTAACTACTAGATATGTTGTTTTCTCCTTCAGGTTTTCGTACACAGGCTAAATTGCTCAAACAACGTGACTCACCTGGGCTTTTGAAAGCTGCAATGGACAGCTATTTCACTCTTCTACCTTCTCCCATTGCATTAGTAAATATATGTAACTATGAATTTAGTTCTAGGTTTTGGTTCATGCATGGATATGTTAGTGGTGATGTATATAAGGAGGCAAGTGCTGGTTAACTCAAGATACATTGGTTCAGGGAAATAACCTTGTTTCCATTAAATACACTTAATGAAATCTATAGTTGATGCTTCTGGATTTGTGTTGCTATTTAGGTGAAAGCATTGGTAGAGCAGTTACTTTTGTGCTGTAAAAGGATTCTTTTGGCTTGCAAATTCCTCTTAAACTTAGATTGTGCTTGACCAGTGCTTAAAACCAGGAAAAGCAGCCTGCCCTGACTTGGTGGCTCTCTGCAGGAATGTGTCAATGAACTTCATGGACTTCTGCAAGGTTAAATGTGGATTTTATTTTCATACAAATTGTATGCAGTCAGAGTGTATTGTTATGTGACAGTCACCATGAGGTAATAAACAGTTCGCTACTTTTTTTTTGTTTAACTTGTGTTTAGGGTAATAGATCAGGTATGCTGTATTTTTAAAGAACTAGAGCAGCTGTACAAGGATAACTGGATTATTTTAACAACTGAGTGATTTCTGCCCCTACAGTCTATTCTTGGCTGAAAATTTGTCTAAAATATTCTTTCTGTTGTCAGCATTTAGTTGTGCAAAGCTTGATAAACCCCAGAATGATTCAATGTAATAGTTGTCTATAAAAAAATAGACTTCAGGAAAAATGCATGCATCAGTAACATTTAATTTTACCAGGAGCAGAAGATCTATTTTTCATGCAGCATATCTAAATGAGGAATCCTCTGTCATAAGAAAGAAAGCATAAACAAGTGTGTCATTCTGTGTACATTCCTTTGCAACTAAGTACTATGTAAGTCTAAGCTTGAAGCTGGGTCTTTCTTAATTCTGTCACGAAACTTTTATCAGATTGAAAGAAAAACGAATAAATATATATGTTGCACATCTGTGCAAGGATGAAAAAGACAATTGTTTCTGAAAACTATTTTTCAGTTGCATGTATGAAATTCATTGTGGGAAATTTAACTGTAGAAGCTGTTTTTGAGAGCAGATTGCTGCTGTAGTTCCTTTGTAGTGTAATTGTGAAAGAGTCGAAGCTGCTGTTTGAGCACAAGTTATCACGGAGAGAAGAAATGGTGCCACTTTTGATATTGAGTATCCTGAATTTTGGCTACTTGGTGATATGTTATGGGTGACCAGAGCTTATCTGTTATTTTGGAAGATCCATTCTGCAGATTTGCATCATTTTTGGGTGTTGATTGCTCTCAGCTAAATTCTGTGAAACGTGGATGATATCAGAGTCCTTTTCTAGAGGCCTCAGTAAAATAAACAACCATATATTACCTACCAGGTAGAAGATTTAACGTGTGTTGGGAGCAGCGCAGAAAGGAGAAATGTTATTCTGCATGCAGTGTCAAGTATGTTCCAGGTTTATTGTCTTTTAAATTGTGAATATTAAAGCTGCTGTTTATTCGCTTGCGTAATAAGGATCTTTATCAATGTGCTTGGGACTTAAATACTGTACTGTTCTGTATCAGAACAGAGATATTCCACTGGCAGAGAGAAACTAGTGCCTTTCCATTTTCATAAAATTAATTGTTGGGATACTGAGATGATTCTTTTGTGTCTTAATTTCTTTCATTCACTGGTTAAATGGTTAAATATCTGTTAGGCTAGAGAGCAGCAGAGAAACACTGATTTTATAGCTCAGTGGGCTAGGGAAAACCTCTGTTTGTCTCCACTGTGATTAATATTTATTTGTATAAAGTCAAATCAGTCTAGCAGAAGAGACTGAGAGGGACTAGTCTCAAAGTAGACAACAACTCACGGAGTAAAACCTGTCTCTGGTGAGTGCAGGGGAACACAAGGGCTGGGATGTGAATGTATCTCTCCTGTTTAGATGAGCCCTTTGATCAGTAGTTTAGTGGTTATTGCGGGGCTACTGCCTCTCCAGTTTTGATGACTCTGTATAAATCTGAAATGTTTCCCAATAGAGTTGTTAATAAAGCTATTTTGTTCATAAGAAGAAAGTAACTTTAGGCAAATTATTGCTTTCCAGTTAGTAACATTACATTTAAAAATAAAAAAAATCCAACATATTTTCCCCCCCACTTCCAAATGGCAAAGTTTCATAAATTTTCTGGGGCAGACACAAAGCTCATATGTGATGAGTGTTTGAACCAGGGAAGATGAGTCCTTATTGGATTTACTTAGGGAGATGCACAAAATCTTCACTGGAATCATTCTGTGACGGATGATATACTTGAGAGCTGTCTCACAAAATGTGGAACTCTGTGTTAGAGGCCAGCTGAAAAACTGCACAGTCACAACCTAGCTCTGCAAATATCCATTTTCTGAAGAAAAGTGGCATGAATGTTTGCTTTCAATGGCAGAGAAGACTATATTTAGCATAAGTGATTATTGCACCAAAAGCAATTGTCAGTGTTGACAATACTGTCAATCTGACACATGAATCATCAGAGCATTAAACACATTTAAAACTCCACCAAAACCAAGATTGCCCAGTGATGGGTTAACTGTCATTCTGTAACTATAATAAAGCTATGAAATTATCTTCCTATTTTATCAAAGTAGCAATCGTAGCCCCTCTTCTTCGAATTTGCTTTGTATTTTCTGCCACAGTGTTGGAGATATTAATAAATAAATTTATAAAGCTATAAAAAGAAACGTGTAAATAAAATATATAAATGTGCCAAGAGTTGCAATCTGACATGATAATCATTCATTTAATAATTTGCACTTTGACAATAATGAAATTCATAAATAGTCAGGAATAGCAGTGCTAAAACATGCTAGAATAAATGACGCCAATTTTATCAGGTGTTTAAAGTTCTGATTGTCAGCTCCAGGGGAGAAACGGGTCTTGTAACTGACGAAGACCAGGTGAATAGCAAATCAATATATTTTGGAAATGATCTCTGTAACCTTTAAATGAAGCAATAAAATGTACTTACAGGGAGAATGATGAGTCTCAGATCTAGTGCCTGGCAACTGAGTGCGTATGAAAATTAATATACTTTGAATCCAGATTAGTTCAGTTTTTGTAGATGGATTTTTCTCAAACCCGAAATTTCAGTCGATGTAGGATGTAAGATTCTTAATTTGGGAAGTATATCTTGATGTTGAAAACCCTCAAAATGTTGAGGTTCCTATTTGCTTTGGTTCTCTGCTGTTGTTGTTGTTGTCATCTCATATTTTCTTGATGAATTCCCAGAACACTAAGAATTTGTAGCTTCCTTGTTGTGTTGTTACTGACAATCTCTCTGTTCTCTACTTCAGAGTATTTTACAGCAGTATGGATGAAGATACTCAGATGACATTACCTGCAACATTGCTGTCAGGACAGTTCAGAACTGGACCTGTAAATTCCTTTTTTTTTTTTTTTTTCTAAATCATTAAATTAAAATTTTGTACCTAACTGTTATACAGACACAACCAAAATTTTAATCTGGAGAGTTTGGAGTTTTTTGGTGTGATGTCAGAAAATGCAGTAAGTCTAGTAATAGTGCTCAAGACATGATTCCACTTGTGTGATCACGTGTGTTAACAAGGCATTAGAATTAGTGGATCATAGTCTTAGCAGAAGCATGAGTACAAAAAGGCAGTAGCTTTGGAAAAGGGCTTCTTGGTTGTTTCAATGTTTCATTCTCATCTGCTCTTCTGGTTTTGTGTTGATTTAGGAGCGGTGGTGTCTGCAGAATGCCCAGTTCTGCCCTTGGGAGGTGCATTTGTTTCTTTAGGTGTCTGGACAGTAATCTTGAGATTTGATAAATTTAAATCATTGTGTGGTTACATTTGGGACTGTGATGGATGTGATGGTACCCACACAAGCTGCTCTATCAATGTCCCTGCTCACCTGGGCAGGAGAGAAAAAAAACATAGTGAAAAGATCATGGGAATCTCTGCTCTGCCACCTGGAGCACCTCCTGCTCTCCTTGATCTCTGTGTAACTGTTGTGTTTCACATATTTTCACTCCCCTCTCTGGCTGCAGTGGTGCTTGTTTTTTAGCTGTTTGTTTTTCCCCTTCTTCTTAAATATGTTGCCCCAGAGGTGCTACCACTGCTGTGGATTGTCTTGGCCTTGGCCGGTGGCAGCCAGCTGGCATTGGTTTTATTGGCTATAAGGGAAGCTTCTAGCAGCCTCTCCCAGAGGTCACCCCTGTAACACACCTCACCCCCTCACCTCCACCCTGCCAGCTACCAAAACCTTGCCATGCATACCCAGTACAAGGACTAACATGTTTCTGACAAGGGTTTACACACACTCATCCTTCATGGTCCCTATATGCTGGACTTCATAGTACAAATGTAGTAATTACCCCAAGACACATGGTGCATTTTTAAAGTTCACGTATCTATTTGTGAAGCTGTTTAGAAGACAGAATTCCCAGAAGGGGACAAATATTTTTTAACCTGGAGCATGAGTATATCTTCTTACAATGATGAGAGATTCTTCCAGGTCTACTACGACATTTTTACCCCATGCACTGTTGCTGCAAAAAGGATGGTCTCCAAGAATTACCTTCGATCAGTGTGCATGTGCATGCAGTAAGACACAAATGTGGTTCCTTAGAATTAAGTTCCAGAAAGAGAAAATAAGTGGGGGCAGAAGGTTAAACTTTTCCTACTTTATCTGGATTTGATAATTGCCTTTTTGGATTAATTTTGTCTAACTCATGTAGCTATTGATTTGGCAATAATTTGTGTTACATCACATAATTAGCCATGCTGTACCATCTTTCTTCACTTTTGAATTATATTTCCTAAGGCTTTTTGTACTAAAACATTGCTGATCACATATAAATTAGAATAATTAGTAGCTTTAGCAGTAGATGGCACTATAAGTTGTTATCTTAATTTATGTGATTTTTGCTGAGGAGCTGAAGTCTGTCCAGCTTTCAGAATGGAAAATACATTGTACTGCACCTTAAACACCCTTGCAGGGATGTGTTAATAGAACCATTTTCCATAGTTGGTTTAACTACTTTTACTTATGCTTTCAGAAAGACAGAACTCTGCCTGTTTCATTTGAAGATAAAAACAGTGCTTTTTGATGAAGGTGGAGAGTAATGGTTTCCTGTTTTTAGAATAGGCAATTTACCTTTGTAAGGAATTCCTCCTGATATCGATTTCAAGCATTTATCCACACAATGCACAATAGTTGCATTGCTAGAATTAGATCTTCAATGGCAAATAAAAGATCTATTTCCCCTGATTACCAAAATAGTAGTAAACCATTAAAAAGTTAATGGATTATAACAGTTGTTCTTGCTAGAGTTTCTTAATTGATCACGTGTCATTATGATGCAAAAAGTTAATATGAAATATCTGATGTCTAGTGGAGTATCAGATGTCTAGTGGAAAGGTATTTGGTTGTTAAAAGTATCGTTTGTGAACTTATTTTGGTGAGGATTTGTAACTGAACCACAGTATGAACTTGGCCATATGTAGCAATCTGGTAGTATGTGCAATCAAACTATGAAGTTGTTATGAATATTGATGAGATGAAGTGATTTGCAGGTCTCTTGCAGTTGAGACAATCTAGAATGAATTTATGGGAGAAATAAGTTTAATAATTGCATTCGTTATTTTGGATGTTTGTTGTGTTTTTTTTTGTTTTAAATCCTGGAGGTATGTTTTGAAAGTTGAACGAAAAGACTTTCCCAATCATTTTGTGTTCAACTATCAAACTTTTCACCATGGAACTTTTTATGGCTCACAGTTGCTTTTTTGTGGAACCTAAATGTTCAAAATCATTACAATGTACTAAGAATCTTGCATTGTCTACCTTACCAGGTGATAAATAAGACTGCTTTCTAGGTAAGTTTTGTAGATTTTCTCATGACACAATGAGAATACAGGGTTCAGTCATTACTTTTTAACTGTTCTTTCTCAGGTTTTCATGGGTTGCCTTTTGGTCTAGGTCATATTGTCCTTTGTGCTAAATGAATTCAAGAGGAATTTTTGTTTTTCGACAAAATCTCATAGTTAATACCACTTTGCTCTGTACTGTGCTTTCAAAATATTAATATCACTGCTTCAGCAATCAAATCCCTGTGATTGGCACTGCCATAAATAACTATGTTGTATCTGCTGGTGGTTCTTCTAGGTTTTTGAAGGTATTAAAGCCCAAAAATTAAAACTATAAAAAATTGCCAGCAGAATTTAAAAGAAAAAATGCACAGGAAAATTACTAAGAAATCTCAACGTACATCACATCTTCTTTTCCAGATAAGAACTTATTTTACATTAGACTTAAGCTAAAAGGAGAATTTCAGGTTTTTCTGGTTTTGGAAGCCATAGCCTTGAAACTGATGGTGGTTTTGTCATTATTTAAAGGGAGACTGAAACAAACCTTATATATTAAGCAAGGGATCAGAATGTGCAAGAATTTACTTTCTTGCCAATTATAACTAAAAAAAAAAAAAGTGCTTCTGCAGTATTGTAAATCATTTAATTAACTGACAGAAGTAGTATGGTTTCATAGAGGCTCTAGGGAACATTTGTCTCCTGGTATGACTTACAGTAAATGATGCCAATATTGCCTTGTCTTAATAAGGTGATTAAATATTTAAATGACTGACTCAAACACTGAAGTTTGCCCTATGTTTGGATCTCTTATTGCGCTTTTGAGGTGTTCCTTGCCCTTTCTCCTTATGCCTTAACGCAAGTTATTTAAAATTACAAATGCAGAAGAATGTGGTTTTCCTCAGTCCTGAAGAGATTTAGAGGAATATTTAGTTTTATGCACAAATGAAGACCTATTTTTTAGTAGGGCTGTTGCAATAAGTGAAGTTCAGCATAGATGATTTCCAAGTTTGGGAACTTCAGAAACATGGGTCTGTCCCCTGCTTGTTTCTCTTCTGTGTATGACTTCCGTGGTGATGGATTATTCTAAAATAGCCCAAATAAGGACTTTTAGAAACTATTGCTCCTGTAAGGTAACTAATGATAGTTCTCTGCTAATGAGATGATAATTTACGCAAAATATGGAAATGTGGTAATTCTCACATTCTTGTTAGTGTTTTGGCAGATGATAAATAATTATTTTAAGTTTCTTTTCCTGGTAAAGTTACAAAATGTGAAATCAGTTTCTAAAGCTGGATTTTATTTCTTTGTGGTTTTCTGCCTGTGAACCTACACTTTGATTCTGATGTTGCAGTTCATGTGCAGAATAAATGCCACAGGACTTAACCTAGTAACATGTTCAAGGGTTTGTTTCTTTCTTTTGGGACTTTATTTAGTCCATGGAACAACGTATGGTTTGCACTACTCAAATCTGAGGGCAAAAAGCATCAATGTATTTTTGACTCTTGCCATAAAGAATTGGACAAACATCATTATTTTCTGCTTGTATGGGCTTGAAATCCCATGGTTCAGATAGAACCACTCTACCTATTATCTGGAATAGTAACTGTTTATATACTCATTGTACTTGGAGTACATTATTGTTGCACATCAGTGTAGCCTGCAATATTTATCTCAAAAAATGAGCAATGTTACCAGTGCATAGTTTCCCCCTTGTGAAGTTTTTGCTCTTGGAAGATTATATTCTTTGATTTCGTTACTTTAGTTGTGCTTTGTTTCTTTGCATAATGTGTTTACTGAAGCAAGAATTGCAGCTACTTGACATTTGTTCTTGGATTTGGAGTATTTTTGTTTCATTTGTAGGAGGATGGCTGTCGTTTCTGCAAAAATCCCTCTTGTGTTCTCTGTTTACTTTGATTGCTCTATGGCCACGCATTGCAATATCTATGAATCGCTTTAGTTCTGTTAGATGAAAGAGATAATAATTAGCATCCAGACAGTAGACATGAATTGGCTATAGGCAATCCCTTCCCTATTTTTATGGTTTCCTTCCCATCGGTTTCAGTGATGAGCTAGAATAACCCTTTCTGTTTTTCATTAAACACAACCCTAGGTGTCCCCCTTTCTTCATTTCAGTAATGATTTCTGGCAGAAAGTTGAAAAACAGCCTATGTTATAGGTGACTGTTGTAGCATTTGGCTATCGTGGGAGACTCTCAAGTCTCTTAAATGGAGAATAACGAATGATTTTTAGTATCTATTGGTTTCAGCTGAATCTGTGTTGATGCAGGACTTGGTTAGGCCTCGTTGTTGTAGTGTGTTCAACACTTTTCCATATGGGGCTGTGAGCAAAGCTTGTAGGTATTTTCCTACATCTCTTCTAAATCTTGAGTTTGAGTAGGGTCTATTTTTCTTCCCATTTGATTTTTGTGCTGATAACTCTGTTTGTCTTGATGTATAACAAATACACATGGAGTTCTGTTGTATTTAAGGCTCATTATCTATGATCCACGTGATTGGGCTGCCATTCCACCCAGTCTGTTACCAAAGCATTTAGCTGATTTTAGGATTGTTTAGTTTTTTTCACAGGCGATTCCTCTTTGACTGCTGAGGCATAACACTGGAAGTGATACCAAAAATCTTTGGGGCATCAGGAGAAAAAAATGCAGATTTTTGCAACCTATATATATACTGAACTCAAAGTTTACTCCCAAATAGAAGCTTAAAGTTATCTTTGAGACATACGATGAAGTTTTAAATAACGTAAATTAACAAATAAAATCATCATTTTGTGCAAATCTGAAATTAAAATTTCTCGCTTGTACTTACAAGCAGAAACTGCAGTTCTCTATACAGCTGATAGACAGGACTTCTGGGGTCCCCAGACTCCAGTGCAATGTTCTGAAAGTTCCAGAAGCTTGTGTCAGTTCCAAACATTAAAAATCAGGTCTCTCAAAATTTTTATTATCAAAATGCATATGAACATAACCTACAGTTTAAATCACAAACACAGTGTGTTGCTTATATAAAGAATAATCAACACAAATGTCAGGAGTCAAACTTATTTTTTACCCTTTACAGGACTCAGGATGTAAGCATCATGGAAAGAGTTTGCCTTTGTCCATTTTCTCCTCCTGACTTACCAGCGTGGCAGCTGAAATTAGCGGGAGTGTCTGCAGAATCTTTTCTACGCTGTTCCACGTGATGTCAACGTATATATTGCTTTCAGATTCTACAATTGTGTCCTCTATCGCGGTGGCTCTAATAAGTTCATACCGAGCAAATCCTTTTGTCATCACCTAGAATGAACAAAGATTTTTTTTTTTCTGAAAAAGACCACCACGATGTTGTTTTGTAGGTGTGAAATGATTTTTGATGCGTTTCACCAACACAGTAAAGGGCTAATGTCAGAGAAATGCACTACAACACAGGGAGCTCAAATCTGACTTCAGAAGAGACTGTGATACTACAGAATTCTAGTAAAGTGAGTTTGTAAATAGAATCCATACAGCTTCCCAAAGCCAGCATCATAATGCCAAACCCAGAGTTTTAAAACTTAGATTGGAGACATGATAGACCATAAAAACTGACAACAGAAGAACGATACTGCGTTTTATGTGCCATTTTGAGGTCTTCCAGGTTTGCAAAATGCGTTTTATCAGCTATAGGACCTAGGAAAGGAAAATGGTACTCGTCAGACCAACGTTTGACACAATCCAAATCCAAAATTAACTCTCAAATACTCCATTCTGTCAAGCACAACTTCCTTTAGGAAGTAGGCAAAAAAATTTGGGACCTGATGGGATACACCCATGGGTATTGAGGGAACTGGCGGATGGGGTTGCGAAACCCCTCTCTATTATATTCCAAAAGTCATGGCAGTCCGGTGAAGTCCCGACTGACTGGAAAATGGGAAACATAACCCCTATCTTCAAAAAAGGAAAGAAGGAAGAACCGGGGAACTACAGGCCAGTCAGTCTCACCTCTGTGCCTGGCAAGATCATGGAGCAGATCCTCCTGGAGGCACTGCTGAGGCAGAAGAATAACGAAGAGGTGTTTGGGCATAATCAACATGGCTTCACCAAGGGCAAATCGTGCCTGACAAACCTGGTGGCCTTCTATGAAAAGGTCACCACATTAATAGGTGAAGGACAAGCAACTGACGTCATTTACCTAGACCTGAGCAAAGCCTTTGATACTGTCCCGCACAACATCCTGGTTTCCAAGCTGTTAAAATATGGATTTGATGGATGGACAACACAGTGGATAAAGAACTGGCTTGAAGGCCGCACCCAAAGAGTGGCTGTCAATGGGTCCATGTCCAAGTGGAGGCCAGTGACAAGTGGAGTCCCTCAAGGATCAATGCTGGGACCAGTCTTGTTTAACATCTATATTGGCGACATGGACAGTGGCATTGAATGCACCCTCAGCAAGTTCGCCAACGACACCAAGCTATGCGGTGCGGCAGACATGCTGGAGGGAAGGGATGCCATCCAGA
>NW_009725691.1:0-767 GCF_000703405.1 Apaloderma vittatum
TAGGTGTGTGGCAACGCTCTCATGAAGCAGTGTCAGGCGCAGTTCTGGAAAATGATGTTGCTTATCCAGGAACACGATATCCCAAGGTATGATATCTGTGGCTAGGAACGTGAAATAATCCTTGTGTTTTGCTCCGTGTTTGCTCTTAAATGACTCATCCATCTTCTCCAATCTCCACTTGTAAATCAAACCCCAAATTCTAAACAGATTTTTGAAACATGCTGTTGTTTCTGCAGAATTGAAGCAATTACCAGCTCCAGACAGATGGGCTCTTTAATGCGTTTCGAGCTATTCGTGGAGGTAAAGCAATTGTGGGGGGGGTTTTCAGTTTTAAAGTGTTTTACTTTGGGATTTTTTTCCCTTCATTTGATGTAGCCATCATTTTGATAATGAGGCTGGTGCTACTCCCAGCATCCCTGACTGGCCAGAGCTGTCACTGTGATTGTCACTGTGATGTAACTTGTCCTTTGTAACTGCTCGGTTACTGAATGGCTTTAATGAGAGTTATGATGTCAAACATCTCACATCTTTCTTACCTCATATTTAATTTCCCATAGAGAAAATGGATTTAGTTTACAAATGAAATTCAGTGAGACTAGTTGCAGTGAGAGGAGATGGATGGATTGAGGAGGATTCTGCTGAGTCATTTCTGTAACAATTTTTTTATCAGCAGTTTGCTTTTTTTTTAATCTGTTGTCCTGATCAGATACATGAGGAAGTGGAAACTTAGAAACTTGCACTGTAGCATGTGTTTAGCATTGAATTCT
>NW_009725692.1:0-1227 GCF_000703405.1 Apaloderma vittatum
GGGTTGCAAATGCATCAGCAGCCTGGTCTGTGAGTCCCCTGTTGCTGGAAACAAGAGGACATCTGTAGTGGTGCAGACAGGTGGCTGAATTTGGCAGTTGCAGCCCTGTGGGGAGGCAGCTCTGGAGGTCTCTGCTGCTGCAGAGCTGGGTGGTTCACCTGAGGCCAGGATCAGACTTACTGCCTGAGTTTCAGCCATGCCCGACCATCTCAGAGTGCATTTAGTGTATCAAGGAACCCCGGGGGAACCCCTGTGGTGGAGCCAAGGGGTAGAGCAGGCTTTGGGATATTAAGGAGGAATGAAAAGTCTCTTCTGTTGAATTTTGTTGCTGGGGAATAGCTGCAGAGGGCGCAGCCTTTGCTTGTCTTGTTGGGTCTGGGGGAGATCTGCTGCGCTGGGCTGTGAAGTTGCATCAGCCCAACCTCCTCCTGACGTGCTGTGGTTGTCCTGCAGGGCTCAGTCTTACGCGGAGAGACTGCGGCTGGGACTGGCAGTGATCCATGGAGAGGCTCAGTGTATGGAGCAGGACATGGATGACAGGCGTCACTCCCCTCCGATGGTCAAAAATGCAACTGTGCATCCTGGTCTGGAGCTACCATGTAAGATGAAGCTTCTCTACTTACCTTTAGGGGTAGAAAAAACCACGTTTGGTGGGAAATTGCTGCTGGCTTAGTTGTGTAGGTGTAACCAGCCTAATGGCGGTTGGACCAGTGGTCTTTTTCTCCTGGAAAGGTTGGTATCAGTGAGTTGTAGGAGAAGGTAGAGGGGAAGGTTTTTCTGGCCATGCAGAGCATCAATACTTTTCTCCTTGGCTGTGCCTTCTTAGTGGTGTCAGACTGACAGACCGCTAGTAACTGTGGTGCTTTTACAGGCCCAGCAACAAACTCATTGAGGTAACGAAGCAGAAGAGAAATGCAAAAACGTAACTAATGTAGGAAGGGGCACTGGGTCAGGCTGCTGTCCCCGAGGTGCAGGGGAGGGCTGGCCTTTGCCTTCGCCTCCTGCTGCGGCGGTTGTTACTGCTGGGAATGTTCTTCATCTTGGCAGCCAGGTGATGACGTTCCAGTGTCTGTCTGAACAAGGTTTGGAGGTTTGTGTGCCTGCGTTGAACAGGTTCCCTGAGAGCCTTGCTGAGCTGCTTCCTGCGCTCTTGCCGTCGATTGATAAGCTGCTGATTTGGGAGCCCAGAGCGAAGCAAAAAGGGGGAAACCTGTGTGCTGGGAAATG
>NW_009725692.1:1272-2014 GCF_000703405.1 Apaloderma vittatum
GCTTCCTCTTAAGAAGATTTTAGCTTTCTAGGTAGATGGTGGTAGGACAGGAATAGGGCGCAGGGAGGGAGACTGAGCAGTGGCCGCGGGCTGCTGGCGCTGACGAGCAACTACCCGTCCTACAGCCAAACTTAATTACACCAGCAGTGGCTCGGGCTGCTGCCAAGCGTCTCCCCTTGTCTTTTGAAGTTTAGGGAGAACGTCCAACCAGCTTGTGGGCAGGTTGTGAAGAGGAGGCAAGTCAGACTGAGGCGTTTTGCATTGCCTCAGTCATCGCTCTGTAGTGCTTTCAGCTAAACAAGGCTTGTGTTGCTGGTGAAACTCCCCTAGGGCCTCAGGGAGCAGGTGGGGTTTGGCAGTGAAATTTGGGACTTCATCTTGATGAAAGAGGAGAAGGGGGATTTTTTTTCTCATGCCCTTCTAACAAAGCATGAATTTGCGAGGTTACCCTTGGCCTTTTCCTTCCCCTCCCGCTCTGAAGACGATGCTGTCCTCCAGAATGTCACTAGCTAGCTGACATTTGTCTGCCACTGGCACGCTGATGTGAATGTGTTTTTATTTCCAACTGTGTCACTTTAAGAAAGCTCAACTGTGGGAGCTTGTGCTGCTCATACAAAAATGTGCCCTTGTCTGCTTTAGTTATGATTCCAGTGGAAAGTTGTTTTCAGTGCTCAGCTGTTCAAACACAAACTAATTTGCTGTGTATCACCGCTTTCTTATTTTATCTCCTGCAGAAACTCAG
>NW_009725692.1:2050-3091 GCF_000703405.1 Apaloderma vittatum
CATTCCTGCATGCCTAGGGCACAGGCGTAAAACGAACAAGGCCTGACTTTGGTAGCTGTCTGTTGAGGAGATGCAGGGTGGATTTCGGGGCAAAATTGTCCAAAACTCAGTAGGAAGTTGCTTTTCTCTCCCTGTTTTCTAAACTGAAAGATACCTGGGTTTGAGCGAGCTGGACTCTGTTCCCGGGAGTGCAGAATACCGAGGTGATATCTGTCTAAAAGTGGTCTGGAAGCTTCTAGTGCTTCCTGGTTGTGTCGCAGCCTCTGCCTTGGGGCTGCGCTCTGCCGGACAGAGGCAGGGCTGGCAGCGCTGCGAGTGTTGGCTCTTACCCTCTCTGCTGTGCCTCCCCTCTTGTCATTTGGAAAGCGTCTTCCCGCCTCAAGGGGCGCGTCAGGCACAGCCCCTGATCGACTCGTCCTGCCGTGGGAGAGAGGAAAACCTGTGTCTGGGAGCAGCCCCAGAGCCCTGCAGCGATGACTTACGCTTTACGTCATTTTCCGTGGGCTTCCTCGTGAATTGGCCGGGCTCCCGCACCTTTTCTCCCGGTTCTAGCTGAGATCACCTGCCTTTAATTAACGAGCGTTACGCAGCGTAATGGCTTATTTGTTGTCCTGAGAGCGTAGCCTGATGGGATGCTCTGGTTCGGTGTCACACGGAGCGCTTTGAGAAAGTACCAAAGGTGCTTCCAGCTGCACTTCTTGAAGTGCTGTGCTAGAGCGCCAGCGGCAGCTCGTGTCCCTCAGACACCTTTGAGGCAGCTGTCGCTCCGAGGTTATTCTCTTTGACTGGGGGCTCTTTGTGTCCCCAAGCTTGCAGCTGGCGTGAGGCTGTGCTTTAACAAATGCCTGGGGACTCCTTGCGTGTTTCCTCCTCCTCAAGAAAAGGAGCGCCATCTGTTAAATCATTTCGGTGGCTTTGAAATTCAGCGCTTCGTACAGACGTGTAACAGTCTGCCACAAACCCAGAGCCCAGCAAACTGTCACGAAGGGAGAGAGTTTGGCCGAAAAACTGGAGCACCCGTGGGGCTGTTACTGCTTCACT
>NW_009725692.1:3135-3365 GCF_000703405.1 Apaloderma vittatum
CGGGGGTCTGTTACTGCTTCGCTGGCCCCGTCTCTTTCCTGGGTCCAGGCTGGGCGCAGGGGTGTTTTCTGTCCTTCCTCATCTATCTCGTCACAAAACCGTTCGCTCTTGAGCAGCCTTTTGCTGCCGGACTCTCTCGTAAAGGCAGCGTTGTTCTTGGTGGTGAACGTTTTGAGGCACGCTGTCAGCTCCCGGCAGAACTTGTTTTGGTGTTTCCTAACCCGTTTTTG
>NW_009725693.1:0-1359 GCF_000703405.1 Apaloderma vittatum
GATTCAAGGCACACCTCAACCTCGGCACCATGGGCCAGGCTCCCACTTTATCTCACCTGCTCTTCTGGGGAACCGGCTCAAGCCCTTGCACCAGGTCCCAAGGCTGCATTAACCCCTGTGATGGGGCTGGAGATCAGCTCCATGCAGGATGAAACATCTCGGGGCTGCTTCAGCCACCCCAGATAATCTAGGAGCAGGGTAATGCCATAACCAGAGTGGCAGGACCCCAAGCCATGGCTTATCCGGCTCCAGTAGACCTTTCCCTGGGCAACCGCAGGCTGGCTGTGTGCCCAGCTGGACTTTGGTCCACAGAGCCAGGAATGAGGGGCTGCAGCTGGCTCCATCCGTCTGCCCTTGTTTGCGTGGATACGAGCAGGGAAAGCTAAACACACATACACACACAGAGGCTGGGAGTCAGAGCCTGCGCAGGGCAGGAAGAGGCAGCTGCCAGGATGGGTTCCATGGGCTGCCCCAGGATCCCCTTACAGCTGGGGCACCTGTGGGGTCTGCACAGCGATGGCTCAGCCCGAGGGAGGTGAAGAGCAAAGCTCACATGGTCCTCTCATCCCAGCACTGAGCCCTTGCTACACCCCTGCTGTCACCTCCCCCAGCACCTGGCCCTGGCACCAGCACCCCCACACCAAGGGTTTTCAGGGGCAGGAACACACAGAGTCCTTGCTTCTCCTCCACCACGGAGGTGTACAACGCCATCTCACCAGAGCAGGACTCCTCCTTCCCTCCTAACAGCTACAACCCAGATTCCCACTTTTACTATCTTCTTCCGGCAAAGGAGCAAAGGTCAGGCTTTTGCATGGCTGTTGCAAAAGAGTCAGGCCCAACCTGCCCTCCCCAGCTTCACGCAGCAGCAACCAAAGTCCTGGAGCTGGAGCATCCAGCCAGAGCTGCAACAGCCAAGGAGGATTTCATCACTCAGCCTTGCCTCAGGTCTCACAGCTCCTGAAGTGGGTCTGTCCAGTCTAGGAGAACTAAGAGAAACAGAACAACTTTGTACTTGCCCTCAATTAACGAGTGACCTATTTAGAAGAAAATCTGGGCTAAATGGGATGAAGGATCTGGAGCTGGCTGCTTAGGGGTGGCATGCCACAAAACAGGCTGAGCACAGGAGCTCCAGATTCATGCAGGACAAAGAAGCCAGTTCAGAGCATTTTAAGAAATGCCCTAGAAGGTTTTTTTTCTAGCTGGGGAAGAGAAACCCGGTCTGGAAACACCCTCACACTGCATTCTCCTTCCTGATCCTGCCAGCAAGGGGACATCCCTGTCACCAGCCAGCGCTCAGCCACCCCCAATACCTCAAGTGCATGCTGAGGGACGAGGAGAGAGCGGCCAGGGCAGCCCGTT
>NW_009725693.1:1374-2170 GCF_000703405.1 Apaloderma vittatum
TCCTCTCCTGCCAGGGGCCATGCTGATGCTCTCAGCTGGGAGGTGGGAGCAGGAGGCAATTCACAGTGTGGGAGCAGACCTTCCCCAGTGGGTGGAAGAGCCAGAGTATGTGTTTTCCTGATGAAATCCTGCTGACAGCCGGAGCGGTGTTTCAACTTGATGGCAGCTTTAAAAGGTAGGCGTTGGTCCTACCCAGCAAGCATGTTTAAAAGAGAAGTGCTTATCTAACAGGACATGCAAGTCAGACGCGTATCTCTCCTAGAGCCAGCGTTGCGCCGAGCTGGCACCTTCCCCTCCTGCTCTGGAGCCTGGGAAAAACAACTGCCCCGGACTAACCCTGGCTGGAGCAGACACCACACCTGGGGGCCTCTCTGTAGGAAGGAGATGTGGTTAGAGCTCCCACATTTTAAAGCTAAAGCACTTCCCATGCTGCATTCATCTCTCCATCAGCAACACCTCCATACTCCAGCTATAGGCAGAGCCAGACTAGACACTTGGGATTCACCACGCTTCTCCTGATGCGAGCTGAAGCAAGGAGCAGCTTATTCTCTCCTCATCAGAAAGAAAAGCAATGTTATTTATTGAGCTGGACTGTGGGGACCTAGGAACTGGGTGGGTAGGTTTGAGAGGGCAGCCGGACTGAGCTGTGCTATCTGACAGGTAGAAAATAGCGTTTTCCAGTACTTCGTTTTGAACCCATGTGTGAAGCACCACGGGCATTCGCCTACACCCCAAACAGCAGCGGCAGGTTAGCCAAGCAGGCAGATGCTGCTGATCAGGCAGGCCCAGAGGGGCG
>NW_009725693.1:2192-3550 GCF_000703405.1 Apaloderma vittatum
CGGTGCCTCCGTTACAGGATCTCACAGCAGAGCTGTTAAAACACTTCAGCCAGTCTCCAGCACCATTGCTAGCCTGGCACCGCAGAACCTCCAAACCCCTCTCCACACTAACAGTGCTAGGGCAAAACCTTGGAGGGGGGAAAAAAAAAGATATGGCAGGTCCCCAAGGAATCATCCCACTTGACACACAGCTCCATGTCACAGCCCTAGCAGCCAAAGCACAAGGCTGAAGGCTTCAGCTGCTTTCTGCTCACCTAAGATCATTCATTGGGGCTTTAGCAGAATCAGGGGTTTTCCTAAAGATGCTGCTGGCGCACAGCTGCAGAGCCAGCCCTGCCAAGGACATCCCCAGCTTCCCAGTCCCCTGGGTGTGCTGACACAGGCTGGGAGCAAACAGTGCTGTGGCAGCAGTTTTGGTACCATCTCCGCAGAGTTGCCCCCACACCGCCAGGATGCTCACGGCTGCTCCCTCGCACCAGGGTGAAGAACCAGCCAGCGCAGAGGTGAGCAGGGCGCAGATGAGACCAAGCTCTGGGCTGGGCCAATGCTTTTGAACCCATTCCAGAGCAGATGTGAGGTCTCCAGACAAGGGCAACACCCTCAAGACACCCGCAATCAGCTCCAGGGCAGCTGGAGAGCTGTCAATAGAGCTGACGTGGAGCTGGTTCAGCCTTTAGCTCCCAGGACAGTGGCAGAGAGGTTGAGATCAGGACTTCAATCCCAGCTTTTGATTACCAAAGCGAGAATAAAAGCAGCCATAGATCCACACAGGTGGCTGTCCGGCCCTTCCAGAAATTGGATTTGGGCACAAGCATTTCTTTCCTGGAAAGCGCTCCCTGGGGTTTGGGATTCCTTCCCACCCCACAAAACTCTCTTTCCAACACTGAACCCAAGTACCCCACATTCCCACAGGACCACGGCTCAGCCCCATTAACGAACATCAGCAGCTGGCAAGCTATTTCGAGTAGCAGGATTGCTCCCAGCACTGCTCTCCTCTCCTCTCCCATTACCTGCCAGAGGCACAGCACGCCTGCACTGCAGGCGACAGCCCCACCGCTGCCCTACACATGCCAGGACCTCGCAGGCTTGCCACCAACACTCCACACAAGCCACCATGTCATGGCTAGGCAAAGCCAAGCATGCAATAGGCTCACTTGTGCTTCAGTGGCTCCAACATCTTGTATTTGAACTTCTTGCTGCCTGCTGAGCCCCATCAGGCAGAGCTGTGCCCTGGTTCCAGGAACAGGGGGTGAAGGGCAGCTGCCCCCCCACTGCTGTCTTTGCTGTGTTTACCAGTCACCCAGCAACCCCTGGCGAGGAGAGCAGCACAGGCTCTGCTTTCACAGCCTGCCCGGCTG
>NW_009725693.1:3561-15363 GCF_000703405.1 Apaloderma vittatum
GAAGAAGGGGAGAAGGTGGGAGACCCGCAAGCAGGCAGTACCAGACTCTCCCTTGCCAGTGGAGACCGGGCCCAGGCAGCTCCCCCGGGGCTTCCCGAGCAGGACACATACACCAGAGCCCTCTAGGAAAGAAGAGCCGGCAGCTGCCTGCATGAACTTGGCACTGGGACTCGGCTTGTGTTAGAGCAACTGCTTCCTCTCCCTGTTCCCCGCCCTGCAAAGGGCCATAAATATATTTAAACATACCCTGCGCCGCGCGTCCCGCAGACGCCCAGGTGTCCCGTCACCCAGATTCAACTCCTTCCTTGGAAAAGCCAGCCCAGGAAGAGCTTCCTGGACGCAACTGAGCCAGTCTGTCCAGTGCCATGACTCCACCAAAGGGATTCTGCCCACACAGCTACCCCTGCTCACAGCCGGGGGTTTGGGAGGCACAGCACAGCAGCAGGCTGACAATCCCGGCAATCTTGCACTAGGAAAGGCTGAGCGCAGCGCAGACTGGACCCCGCGAGCTGTTTGCATGTTGGGAAGCAAAAACAAGCCACTTCCAATCAGCATCAAGCGCCCAAGCCCATGCTTTGCCTCCTGGGACCGTGCTGCCAGACTCTGGCAGAGGCTGCTGGTTGCTGGCACGCGAGAGCCCCGTTCCGTGCCCAGCTCACATCCCACCCGTGCTGCCCTGTGGCCAAGCTCCCCGCCAGCAGGTACAGGGCAGACCAAGAGGTGTAATGTAAAAAGCTGTCAGCGAGAGGGAGAAAGGTCACTGAGCAGTGACTTATGCCCATAATCAGTTTACAGGATTTGTTAACAGCTTCAGGCTACCCAGCCAGGAGCTCAGCACAACCACGTCAGCTCAGCTTTAGCACAGCAGCACCTTCCCATGCTGGGGCTGCAACGCAAACAGGGTTTATTGATGCTCCTCGGTTTCACAGACGCAAGCAGCACAGCAGGACCATTGCAGCACATGCTCATCTAATAAAAGCCGTCAATTAATACTTCCTGAGCAGCCCAAGGGAAGAATGGTCACAGCCAGGTTCCTTGCCCTCCCTGCCCCAGAAGAAAGGGGTCTTGAGAAGGAAGGCAAGCACTTCCAGGATGTGTCAGCAGGGACTTCTCACCATACTTCTGTTCAAACAGTGCCATACGGCAGGAGTTACCCCAGGTCCAACTGGCACAGCGCAAGTGCCAGCTCCAAAGGAACACACGCTCCACCACACAAACACTCCTGATGCTGTCCTCAGGCTTTGCCCAAGCAGGTAACCCCAAACCAGGCACATCTGCTATAAACAGCTCTGGCCCAACAGGAGCTGCTGCCATGCCCGCAGCCACTGAGGAGGAGGAAGAGGAATGAGCTCAGAACAAGTCAGAGCTGCGCCGGGGGGAAGCCTTCGGCACACAAGAATGAATCTATTTGCTGCCTAAGTCATTTTTCTCAGCTCAAAGGACTTGTACCAGTTTCTAGCTTTACCTCTCCACTCTCCTCCCCCACCGCCTGACAGTAACTCCCTGTATGCCTATGCCAAAGCAGGCAAACGTTTTCTTTCCCCTCTCTGCCTGACCTGGGCAAAGCCCTACTTACAGCTGACACCAAAAGGAAATGTGAATCCTGACAGCAGCAGCCAGTCAGCCTGGTCCAGCTGCAGACTGACAATGAGAAACGGCTTTTGAACACCAGAGTCATCTGCAAGCCTCAAGCTGGTCCTGGGGTCAGCAGGATTTGTGAAACATCAGTCCTTGTAGTCATACAGAGATCAGTTCAAGGACATTTAAAGTTAACCACACTGCTGAGAAGTGGAGTTACCAGTTGGTGCACAAAAACCATGAAAGAAGTGTGTGCAGCAGTGAGGGTGAGCCAGACGGGCATCAGGGTAAGCTGTGCCAAGGAGACCAGCCTTAAACCCCAGGGGTTCTCAGTTAAACACATCTGATGGAAAAGCCCAGCCATGCTTCTTTGGCACTGCTATGTGCCACAGCAACACGGGAGGGACTCATCCAAGGTACGAGGAAGGGAAAGATTTGTTCGTCATGCCTGCAGTCCCACAAAGCAGAGCTGAGTCACACAAGTACCTGTGCCCCACCTCTGCCAGTTACCAGAGCTGCGCCAAGTCAAGCCCACGCCCCGGCTGTTCACAGGGCTGTAAAGGAGGGTAAGGCCCAGATTATCATTTACACCCAGGGGCTTGGACTACAACAAGGAAAGCTCAAAAGCCAGTCTACCCTGTCCAACGACATCTACGCTCCTTCAAGGTCTTTCAATGAATTCAAATGGCTTTCATTCAAAAAAAATAAATAAAAAATTCAAAGTCCATCACCTGCAAAGTAGCTCAAGGCTCACTGTTATTTCAAGGGTGGTGGAGTGCAGGGAGCCAGGAGCCTGCTCTTCAGGACACCACCAGTGCACACAGCAGCTCAGAGAACTTCTCTGCCAGCTTCATGTATTGATTCTATCCTTCAACCTCAGAGAGGGAAAGAAACTGAGTTAAGACCAGCTGTGTTTATAAAAAACAATCCACAATTATCAACAGGAACAGAAGGCTCCTGGGGAGGGGAGGAAAAACAGAACAGTTAGAACCAAGTGTGCTCAGGTGCTTCCAAAAGTAGCCTCCAGTATCAAAATGCCAAGCTGCTCTCTGAAAAGGGAGCCACTTCACAGTTATTTTACAGAAAAAAATACCTGAAAGCATGATCACTCAAGCCTAGTGTGAGAATACTCCCTAGCACCTCTCGATTTCCAGCTACCAGAATTCAGCACTAGCAAGAGTCACATCGAAGAACATCTCACAAGTCAAGTTAGCATCTTAATTTAAGATATTTCACACCTTCAGTACAGAGCTTTGCAAAGCAGCTGAGCCCACCACGTGTCCCTTAAAAGTAAGGACACAGGCCTCTCCTTTGGGCACAGCCTGCCCTTAATACCCCCCTCTTTCCTTCATGGCTAAGAACACCACAATCCTGAGTCTATTTTGAAAACCTTTGTTAACACGGCCAAGACTGATGAGCATCCCTGTGCCCTGGCACAACACTCAATCCTTCACATCCAGACCTGGTACCACCCTCCCCCCTTCCTGTTTAGTCCTGGAGAACAAGGATTAGATTAAAGAGCCATTTCCACATTAGAACAGGCCATGAACGCAGTCCTTCCACTCAGGCCCTATTAGGAGGGTGGGCACTTCCCCTGTGTCATCATGTTTCCAGAGGCATTAGTGCTCGGAGCAGACGGCTCTTCCTCCCAGCCCACTTTTCCTTTTTGTCTGGAGCCTGCCGTGCTCATAAACTCGTATTACGACACCAAGCTGATATGAAATCACGATGATTTCACTGCGATTAAGTAAGGAGCAGATGGGGCTGATGGAGCTGGCTAAGCAACAAATCTTCTAAATTGGAGACTGCTGTCAAGAGAAATTAAAGCCTCACACAAAAAGCCAACTTGGGATCACAAATTCCAGCTGGAAGGGGCTGTAGGGAGGCACCCAGCCCAACCTCCTCCTGAAAGCAGTGCAGACACAACCGGGCACCTTCACCTCTGCCGCAGTCTGCTTCAGGAAAAGCACAGCACAACACACACGGACAAGTTCCTGCAAGTTGCAAGCAACGCACCTGAAAAGCCGAGAGAACAGGCTGAACAACGCAATAGCAGAGCAGGGCAACACGTAAGCTTGAAAAACAGCCCTCGCAGAGATACAGAACAGCAGGCAAGGCAGCAAGAGTAGACAGAGAGCAGCCCGTCCGTATTTCAGAGCCTTTTATGGGAGAAGAGAAAAAGGCTCTCAAATTGCTTGAAACAAGGAATGGCTTAAATAGGTTAAAAAATAATGAACCAGTTTGCTGCACGCAGGAGCACTCCACACTTCAAATTAAACAATTCTTTAAAAGGTGGCCTTAGGATACCTCTCAGGGTTGTTACAAGGAGGTTAATAAATTGCTTTGAAACCCTGGACACAGCTTAGTAAGACAACTAAGAAGCTGTTATCACAGCCTAATGCCATTACCTAAATTCCAGCACTTTCCAGGGCACACAAGGTTGTAGCTCCTGCGCTTTATGGCCTCTGTTATAATGATAATTACTCGTAAAGGGCCTGAGATTGCTTGCAGGAGTTTGCAGCAGGACAGCAGGTAAGAGTAAACCTCCCAATACAAAACCTTTGCAGAGCTGCAAACAGAAGTCAAGATCCACACAGTTTTTAATGCTTTCAGTTTTAAGTCTTTGTTACAAACCAAACAGATTATACAGCAAATGAGTGTTCAGTATCACAGCATCTCTTTAAGGAAGGTTGCCGTCTTGTTTCATGGTTTCATGCCTGGTGCAGGCTGGTTTTCTGCAAAGCAGCACGACACAGCTGACAGCTGAAGCTCTCACTTCTGTGCAGAAGTGAACTATTAATACACCACATCTGAGACTAGCTGGACTCCACACTCCTCTGCAGGACAAGGTTTGCAGCTGTAAGAACTACAAACCAATGCACTTTGACACCCCAAGCTTGTGAACAGTTCTTGCTTACAGCATTTATCTAGGGCAGCCTTTGTTTATAAAATCTGACAACCCTCCTCAAAGTCATGATGAGTAAATTTAACGGACATAGGAAATAATTTCTTCGCCTGAAAGCAAAATTATTTACTCCGACTCTCAAATATCTCATTTCAAAGCAAGAAAAGTGGTGCCAAAAACAATTCCAAGAAGCCAGTTTGAAAACGGATGCCAAGAAGGCATTTCATTGATGCTTCTTCTCCATCTGCCAATGAATGTTTGTCAGATGCGTCACCTCGACAGTAGAAATCATATAGAAGGACATAACATAGTATTTTGGATACCACTTCTTAAAAACATACCAGTTTTCAAATGAGGCACTGCTTGCCAAACATCCTTATTTGGATGGGGCAATACTCCTTCTAGAGAAACATCATAGCCAGAACAGTGAGCTAAATTTCTTCTTCCACCTTCCAGGCAAGAGAGAGAGAGAGAGAGACACCGCTCTGCCTCAGGAGATTCCACACGTGCACCGACATCTCTGAAGGCCGGCAGACTTTTTGCCTCCCTGTGCTCCCAGATTATCTATACAACTGTTTATTAGCACGCTATGTTCTCCAGCTAAAGTTTAACATCTTCTCAGGACAGATCCTTCTTGTAAAGAGAGTATGCGTAGTGACCGCGCGAGAGCGCGGCCTTGATCCGGATCACCGCTCAGTGACGACAGAGAGCACACAGTGTAAGTAGTCTGACCTTGAGAAAGGGTTTTCAAAATGAAAGACCTTTTCAAACAGTAAAAATATGAACGGTGAGCAGGAACTTTGCTACATGCGTGAAAACCATCTAAAAAGCTAACATACAAACAACATTTACACAATAGGCATCCGGCAGCATTTTCAGACATTTTTTTTAATTTATTCTGACATGCTATAAAGGAATAAATTACACTGTTAAAGAATTACCAGCAATAAAAGTATTTCTTTCTTTCAGCTGGGCTAGAATAGGAGTGAGAAGGAAGACAGCCTGGGGCAGTAACCAATGTGAACTCTGCATGGTGCGAGGCTGTCCCCAAGAACAAGAGTAAATCTGGTCATATCCACTTCACAAGAACTTGAAAGAAAATGCCTTGGTTTAAAATCATCCAAATACTCATTTCAATTTTTTGTTTTTTAAAACTAGCAATCACAAGTCAGTCCAGCCGATGCATGACATGGCAACGCTTGGAGGCTGCCAATACTGGGTCTGCAAAAGATGCCATTTCATTTTAAAAAAATCCAATCTTAGCATAGAGGGCCGGTCTCAAACAACAGGTTATAAAAATGCAAGACTGCCCCTTCCCCTCAAGGGAAAAATACAAAATTTATTTAAAAACAAAATGAGGAAGAGTTACAACACTAAATCTAAAATGATTTAGAAAGAAATATGACTTCTTTTGCTTAACAAATGGCCTCAAAACTTGTTTTAAAAACAGGGTAATGTAGATTTCTTAAACTGAATTAACAAGGCAAATTAAAAAAAATCTCATTTCCTTACAGAAACAGTTTTTAGTTTTTAATGAACTTGTAAACAAAAAAGCTCCCGCTTCAAAATAAAAAACAAAATCCCAGATCATATAGATGTTTACAGTGATTACATTTATCTAAGCAACTTACATACAGGTTCAGTTGTAAGATGTTAACTAAATTTCGTGACAAATATGCTGTTTTTCCTTTTATACCAAGAACATTATAGAGTTAATGCAGAGTCCTAAAGATTATCTAGTAGTCGCTAAGTTTCTCTTAAGTCTTCACTTTAGATGCTGTTATTTCTAGCACAGGTAAGCAGGCAGAGTCTTTCATACGCTTAAAAACTGGAATCTTTGGTTACTACCATGTCAGCTGGCTTGGTATGTTGCACATAGAAGCCAACAACTTTAAGAATGTTTTAAGTGTACAACTTTCAAAACCCAAGGGAGGAATAACCAGAAAAAGAGTGCACAATTGTGAGCATTTACAATTATCACAACTGTTGCCGAAGACTGTTCATGCCATTCTTCCAAAACAATGAGATCTCATAAGCAGTGTAGTTCAAAGTAAAAAGGTAACAAAAATTGGCATATGCACAATTTTCTCCACTTGTGTGTCAACCATTAGTTAACTTTCCCACTTGAAAAAAATGCAATAGAAAACTGGACACCATGTTTCACTATCTCAGTAATATTCACGATTACAGCTGCTACAACTCAAAGTGCAGCATCATTGACACTGCCCAGAGCCAGTTTATACTGATATTAAGTTCTTTACACCAAGTAAATGGTTGCCCACAGCCACTGGCAAGTGTACGTATGAACTAAAATTTCTAGGATTTGGGGAGTGACAAGTCCTGCTCCGATCTGCTCTGCTTTGTCCCATCCTCGCCATGCTCAGAAACCTGCAAGATAAACACAAAGGCAACTTACTGATACGGGACAAAAATGAGAAACAGCCTTCACAGTAGGACAATTAAACGTCAGTTATGGTCATTCAAAGGGGAAAATGCTGCTCTGTCTCAGAATCGCAGAGTTCCTGGTGTCCATTTCCAAAGCCAACCAGCATTTGCCAGCATCCTTTAGCTCAACTGCATCCCCTCCGCACTGCTGCGCTGGAAAACAGCCTTACGCACCGGCTGGATGCCACATTCCTCCAACAGGAATTCAGACCAACAGTTTGAAAACAAGATGTGTTATTGCCACTAGGAAACAGGATGTAATTTCATAGGATTGTTTTCTACTTGTCTGCAATGTCTCATGTTTATACCCCTGAATGTCAAACTGTCATCTGATTGCAGTGGTGCTCTACAGAGACGCGGTGCAGCAGTGTCACACGGGCACAAGGGAAAGAAGCAGGAATAACTTACCTTACAGCAACTGGCGTTCACTACACGCTCACGTATACGACACTGGGCAATCAGAACAGAAGTGAGACCCTTTGACAGTGACTACGAACCCAGCAAACCCTCTGCCCTTGGAAGGACAAGTGAAACAACTTATGTGACAGGAGAGGTGGGGCACCAAGAACAACTCTTTTTCAAGTTCAGTACTCCAAATGACAAGTTCACGATGTTGTGGAAAAGGGAGAGTGAAGGAATACACACAGATCTAAAAGAACCAGTTACTGCCAGCTAAGCCAGTCTTCATGTGACTGCTTACATACTCGTTTCTGGTGACTCAGGTAGTAGCGCTGTGCTTTAAAGAGGTAACTGGAGCCTCAACCAAAGACTACCTTGCCAAACAAGTTTCCGTTCTGGATGCCCTCCAAGCAGCGTGGCATTCTGATGAGGTATAAATGCATCTGAGCAATGGCTCAGAGTTTTTGCAACAGAAATCTCCTCACAGTGAAATACAGACAAAGCTGACCTCAGCTATGGTTTGTGCTGTCATCCGGAGACAAGCAAGTGTGAACAAGTCTTAAACGCAGCCTGACATTCCATCAAACATGTATCTAGGTACATAAAAAACAGCTTTAACTCTTCCAGAACAGGCTACAGGTAGTTTAGAAGCAATTCAAAAGCTTTGTTTGAATCCAATCTTAATACACTGAAGGACAAGTCTCTTTATCCAGCACTAGCAATTCCAAAAAAACAAAAAAAAACCCCAAAACAAAAAAAATACCCTGCACCAGAGTTAAGTCAGTCATTCCCACCTGAGTGCAAACTCTCACAGAAACCCCAGTAATTCCTTAGTTTGACTGGCATAAAGTTGTTCATAACTCTCACTTGACGCATACAACCAAAAGTTACGCTGTTTTTTCCACTTAGTGTGTTCAGCAGTAAACACTGATTCATCATTTGAACCTTTTTCTCCATCAAAGCAGCCAAATGTAAGTCAGAGGAGCACGGTCCCAATGTGGAAAGAAACAGATCAACCCATTTATTTAAAAATGGACCTTTCAAATGAAAGTGGGATCCTGAACCTGAGTACAAAGGACATACTAACAGATTAAATGTTGCTGTGTTAGAGTACCTCAAAAATCCAAGGGACTATGGGCAAGAGAGAATGCCCAACTCTGCCGAGGGGAATAGAGAACTGGATTCAACCCACAACATTCCTTCTAAGTCCTATTAAGACTACAAAGAAGGGTTCCCAAAGGCAGCCCAATCAACCTCAGCTGTCAAATGAGATGCTCAGATATTCCCGGAGCACACAAGACTTTGCCAGTGTGAAGAATGTGCTGAAGAGTTTGTGCTGGCATCTCTCTAACAGATCTTCAGCATATACAAGGCCAGCTCAAATGTGCATCACTCCATGTCCCTCCAGGGTTTTACCCAAAACTTTGATAATTCCTATGCTACGTAAGGGATACTCAAATGGCTTTATTATTACCAGAGCTGCAGATCTGATCAGTGAGGGAAGAGTAACTGTACTGCCATACTCAAAGAAGCTCCTCTACTTGAGAAGTGTTCACACTTTTTCACTATTAAGTAGCTGCAGAGTCAAGCAGTGAAAAGTATTTAGTTGCTAATTGGCTAAATCTCAAACAGTGAACTAATAGTCTGTTCTGAGAAATACTGCCACAACCGTAAACACCCAGTGAATGCCAATGGCACTGCTGACAGGCCTGCAGAGCTCTACACGGAAGTGAATTAAAAACATTTCTCGCAACCTGATAAACTCTATCCTGGGGATCGACTGCTTGAGTCAGTTTTATGGCTGAGGGAAGCTGACTGTAGGCATTGGCACAAATCACACCTGAACAACTGCGGCACTGTCAAGAGATCAAGCACGAAACGTCCTGGAGTCAGCAGAGGAGCTCTGTCTGTTGAAACAGTTCACCTCTCCCAAGTTCAAAACCAGCTGATCTTGCTGTTACAAAGGACACTGCATAGGGTTCCACAGAGGCACAGGGGAAACAAAAACCTCAAACAAAACACAACAAAGAGACCTCCGAACCAAACAAAAAAACCCCACCACCCCCCAAAAAGGGCCACTGACAAAACAGGCTACACTGGAACCAGGAAGAATATTCAGCCTGAATAATCTATGGAGCACAGCGAGATGGTTTAATATGGGTCTGAGTTAAGACAGCCAAGAAGATCTATAAATGAGCACCCAGTCCGAATAATCTAGTCTCTGAACACTCTTTGAAAGCATCCAGATTTCACTACCTTCCCTAGATGCACACCTTCAACAGTACTTGCACTTTATACAGTATACCGTAAGGTTTTAGCCAATAAATGCACCCATAAACTGCTATTTCCAGTACTCTTTGTCAAACTGGATATAGTTACCAGAGCGGGATAATTTGATACCATAAAGCCTTTTAAGCCACTTGAGCATAGACTTTGTTACAACAACTACATGAGAATTTATCTTTAGAAAAATTAACCAGGTTATTTCATTAAACTTCAAAGCAACAGCAACATATAAACTGTAGCTTAGCTGGTTTCAGAAAAAAAATCTTCATCAACAGGTAATATTCCCCACAAAAGGGCATGTAGGATTTTAGAAATTAGAAATGTAGAATCTTTATAGATGAAGGGAAGTTTAGGAAGCTGGGGAGGTATTCAGATACAAGCACTTTAACACTCTGCTGACATTACAGCTTCACCAACCCAAAGGTCGCTTCAAGCCTTTTTTTCATGACAGTGAGGAATTCATTCCCTAAAATGCTATTATTCTGTGAAAAAGCCAATGCAATTCTGGCAGAAAACCAGTAACTTCCCCAGAGCTATAGTAATGGGCTTTGTTACCAAAGGAGGGTACGACGAGGAGTGTCAATCGAGAATCAGAAATGGTGTGTAAGGTTCAACTACAAGACAGCTTCCTCGTTCCTCGTGCCCGTGAGTCAGCTGCAGCTTCGCACTCTGTCACTAAATCATCACTAGAAGGTGGAGGCAGATAATCATTATAACGACCTTTTGTTCTCTTACAGTACGGCACTCAGAGACCACCCAAACCACAAGAGCAGGACATTAAACCTTGGAATACTTCACCAACAAAACACTATTTCAAGCGCGTACAACTTGATTTTCAGGGCAGCAGCCGTTTGCAGATCAGCACCACCTTTAAGATCTTCGCTTTAAGTGCAAGTCATTGTGAGGAAGTGGCATATTTTTCTCAGATTATTTCCTCCTGCTCTAAGCCAACCTCTCCATAACCTGACATCAGGCTGGGTTCCGCAGCAGGTTCTGGACTTCAGTATTTCCGAAAGCAATCGAGGTCTGGATGCTTAATCCCCGAGTCTGGGTACCCGTGTTCCAGCTGCAGGAACGGCTCTACAGCCTCAGCGCTGCTGCACCCGCTGGCTCCAGCTCAGCAGGTTGGACACTCGGTGCCACAAAGAATCTGACAGTTAATGATACCCCATGGAATTTTTTTTTCTTCAAGAAACCATTTCAGATTGAGTCTTGGGAAGGTATTGCACTGCCTCATTTTTCTGGATGAAGCGTTATGTTTTTGGATGGCTCTTTTGACTAAAGCCTCCTGGCAACATTCAAATGCTGCCACAATACATGAAAAACAATGTTTTGATAAGTTTATTGTAAACACTTCTGCATCTCTTTTACTCCAAAGTCTGCCATGTTAGTTTGATATATAATTTTATACATATAAAAATGATAATCAAGACAAGAATATAATGAAGAGTAACAAGTACCAGCAACACTTCACTACATAACTTAAACCCAACTTCTCTAATCTTGCTCAAACCACCTCTTTCAGCTTCAATTTTATCCACAGCTCATCCTGAGCAATCACTTTAATTACCAGACTGGCTGCAACACTCAGTAGCTACAGTAGTTTCATTCTAGCAACTTACTACACTAACATTGCAGATTTACATCACAAAAAAAATTAAATACCTTCTAGAATGTGTAAAAATAAAATCGCATGTGCCTTTCCAGAACTCAGTTTTCAGTTTTTACACAATTACATCTTGAACATTTCCCTTTGAAACCATAACCTACGAACATTTCACAACATTTCCCTTTGAAACCATAACCTACAAACATTAAAAATAGCCAAGAAACCTGAAGCCCCACCCCAGAGCATCCAGGTAGTTCAGAAAATTGTGACTTGGCAGTCCACAGCAGTTCAGGGTTACTCTTCAATTTAGGAAAGATATTTTGAGCTCACTGGTCCTTTCCTTTAACTCTGGTCCAAACCTCTCAATGCAAACCCACTGGAGGAAGCCAGATCATTCACAATTTTCCGTTCCCAATATTTGAGGCATACAGAACAGAAGCAAACCCACAGCACTATACCAGCTGGAACAGACTAGAACCCAAAGTCTCTAGATCCTTGCCTAGTTAATGAGAATTATACCTTAAGAAGTGTTAGGTCTAGGATTTTGGATTGTATTATATATTTATATATATATATAAAT
>NW_009725694.1:0-43844 GCF_000703405.1 Apaloderma vittatum
AGCCTAGGCCATTCTATGATTCAATGATTCTTTCTTCACAATATAGTAAGGGGTGAAAAAAGAATACACTGGATGCTGTTTCGAGCTGCAGCCGTCTTCACGAATCCCTATTTATGAATTTCCTTTGCTTCTTTTCTCCAGGGTGTCCAGGGTCATTCCAGCAGCCTGAAAACTGATTAGAAGCCTCAGAGGAGGTAATAATGCTTTCTCATTCCTCGCTTGTTTAATCTCAACAAACTAGCTGTAACTCTGCGGATTAGTAACATGCAATCTGGCATGGTAGGACAAACTTAGGTTTACAATATGTCCTTAAATTTCATTAAGGGTCTTCCATGCGATTAGAAAGACTTTTATGTCAATCTGAGCAGCGGTAAAATCTAGGTCATTGGGTTAATGGACAATAACAAAAGAGTAACTTTTAAATTCATTAAGCAATGATAATGACGTGGAATAGATTTTTAAGTCTAAAGGTTTAGAGAATGCCATTTTCCCTTTCTGTCTCTTTAAGGCAGAATGTATTTTGCTCATTCCAGTTAAGGAGATGTTTTAACTCCCTTAATAACCGATGCTTTCACTTGCCTGTGTTACGTATTTTCTTCTTAGCTGACTGTAAATCCTTTAGCTGCGTGGTGAGTATTTGTAAGCAGAAGCGGTAAACCTCTCTCTGAAAGTGAGCAACCAATTTTATGAGTGTTGAACGGGTAACCAAACCAATAGTGTTTCTCTTCAACTTCACAAGAGTGAGAAGAGGTTTTGCGTTCAAGACATTTTAATCATGTCGCTCTCACACTATGTCCTTTAGAATTAAATATCAGCCAAAGTTTACTTAAAAATGAGCCTAGATTTTGGGCAAGTAGGCTGATGAACCTTTGTGAACTTTCAAGGCTGGGCTGAATTTCAATTTTGGAACAATACTTGAAGCCAGGTGAGTTTTACTGTAAATATTTCCCATGTGGTTACAGTAACAATCTGATCTTGTTTAAATAGTTTGACTAAATGCTTGTGTAACATTGAGGCTTGGATGACAGACTTACTTTATTTAAAACATTTTAAAAAGTGAAAGCAATGATAATATACTACTGTTGAAACTGTGTGCTAGGTTTCTAAATGGGCTGACTGAGATAGGGTTACACAGAAATATTCTGTTTCTTCATCTAAACATATTCATATATAGATACCAATAGGAAGCACATGCCCTGAAAACTTAAAAGACTTTTCAAATTTAATAGCATACTAACAAAAATACTGAATGTAATTTCTATATAAGTATATAGATTTATAAAATCTAAGACAAAAGCAATGTTACTAGTTGCACCTTCTCAATCAAGTATTGCTAATCTCAGTGGCTTTAAAACCCTTTTTAAAGGTTTTGAATCTGAACCTAGCTCCTTACAGAAAGAAAAGAGAATAAATAGGGGGGGATTCCATGGGAAAACTAGAGGGTTCAAGAGACTGAATAGCACCTCACAACCAATTGAAATTGCATACTTCTGGTAAATAGACAAGAGCGTAGAAATCTGCATTCCCCTTTCCCTCTTCCCCCCACCCCAAAACCCAGTCCAAAATGTTACTGGGTGTTATAAGCAGGCGAAGCTAGCATAGGATGCAATTGCTCCAAGATGGACCACAGTGGTAGATGAAAATAAATATTGAATAAATACTAGTACACGCTGTGCTTGACTGGCCTAAAACATAAGGATTTATAGAGACATCACCCATCATTGTCCTAAAAAATATTTGAAATCTGTTCCTAATAGTCAAAATAGAGTAAGTAAACGTAGGGAAATTCTTTAACTGAAGATTTTGTGATTATGTAGGTGAAATACCAAACCAGTATACATGCCGTGAGTGAATGTAACTCAGAAAAGTAGACTTCCACTGAGGCAAAACTGCTGTGACTGGGTGAAGAAACAGTCAGTTTGCAGAGTAGGGCAGACATCCACCTGGAGCTTTTATTAGGTGGTGGTGTTGTAGTATTCTAAGGGTTAATGTTTTGTAAGCTTCTTTTAATTGGAAGTAAAGATTGTGTAAAAGTTTTCTTTTTATAGCATTAATCTGTAGCTTAACATTTCCTGTGTTTTAATGACATGTTCCACAGCAGCAGATGAACAGTATAAAAATGTTTAATTAGAATCAGTCATAGCCTGCTGGCAAGCAATGACCTTACCTTCACCTCAACGTGCTGGATAAAGGACTCGCAGTCTTTTTCTTTCTTTAACATAAATTTTAAGCCTAAAAGGCATAAAGTGTGTTTTCTGCATACCCTGCTGTATGTTGACAGTAATAACAGTACAGTAATATCTGTTTCTTTAAGCAATTGTCTTTATTTCCTAGTTGGAATTACCAAGGTGGGGTGTGTGTGTGAAAAGGGAGACAGAGACGTGAAGAGGGCTCAAAGTTCAGCAGATTTTTCCGAGTTCTCAACTGCAGCTTCTGTTTCGTTGCCTATAACTAAAAGTTATTCAGCTAGTCTAGGCTGAATTTAATATAACTGCTGCACTTAAGCAGGCCTTCCACTCACCACTAGCTATTCCCTAAGGCGTTTATTAGTTCAGGCATGTATTCTATAAATTATACAGAGGGCATGACACTGTATTTCAGTGTATCATTTAGATGCGCGTGTATTTTAATCTCTGTTGTACAATGGAATTTAGGGGGTTTGACTCCCTTACCTTGCACTCTCCTGTTGCCTGTGAAAGCTTCTCCTCGTGCTGTCACACAGAAGGGAGGAAAATCTGTCTACCGTTATATGCTGAGACAATTAAATGCATGAGCTGGCTAGCATTTACATCACTTGGCTGCAGGTCAGGAAGGTACCCATAAAAAAAAACAAAAAACAAAACACAAAACCTAAAAAAAAAAATGGCATGTGCCTGCATTCAAGTACACATATGTATAAAATATAACTGGGACATGCCAATTATTTTTTTCTCACAGTTTTAAAATGGATTCCACTCTCTTATCACTGCCAAAACAGAATAAAGTAAACCAAGTGTTTCTTTTAATACATCTTGCAGTCTTTATCAGCTCAATAAAAATACACTGGAAAACCAGAGAGAAACTATTGGTGTTCTTTAGCAGAGAGAGTGAAACAAAACCAGACATTCTGAAAGTTTATGAGAGCATGTAAAAAGATCATTTCCTGAAAAAGTCCCTAGCTGTAACTGGAAGATCAAAATGTCCTGATTGGGAGATTGTGTTAGTCACAAAATAGGATATACACGTTGCATTTTGGAACTCTCGGCTACTTAACACTTACTGTTGCTGGAAGGGGAAAAAATAACACATAGGTTGCTACCTTATTGAATGTAACAACAATAACGAGAAGCATGGAGGAGGTGGAGGGGAGAAGAATGTAGATGCTGGGAGCCAACATTACGCTGAGAGGACATGCAGCAGCGTGAGTGAAATTCCCTTCCAGTAACCTCTGGATCAACTTAGCCCCACTACCTATGAACTTCTGGCTCAGTGACAGAAAAATAAGCCATGCAACATTCTACTTTTATAAAGAATAAAACCAGCTCAGCCCCTGTCAGTACATACAGTTTTGCTCTACTGCCCTGATGCATCAGATGCTTTTATTTTCCAGATGCTAAACTTTGAAACAAGGCATGATGCAGCTCCCAGGTTATTTGCCGGCCCTGTCAGAACTGTCTTGCAGATGCTCTAGACACAGTTATGTATTTCAGCATATATAGGATCAACCCAGTTATAATATCTCCACAGCACACATGGAAATACTAAGTAGGTAATAATGAGTAGGACGGGTTGAAAAATATTTATCTAAGCTGTTTTGTTGGGGTTTTTAATGTTAAACTGGGCGCCTCATGTTTTATTTGTTAATTCAACTATCTTTGGAAAGAAACCCAAAGATACCCCAATGAAAACTCTGTGGGAGTGTGGATATGATGACTGGTGAAAACTACATTGGGTGTTTCATACACCCTTATTGCACTGAGGGCCAGGGCCCAGCTATCTCTCACGAAGCATCAGGTGGTCCAACAAGAGAAGGGATTGTAAGGCTTCAAAAGAGGTTGCTTGGTCAAGGATCCTAATGTAGAGAGAATTATACGGTGATAAGGCATTTAGACCACACCTGTGATAATGTTTTTTCAAGTCAGATTTTTTTCTGCTTTGTATTTTTAATGAAATCAAAAGTTTGGCTAAGAAACATGGGTGGAAACATCTTACTTGTATAAAAAAAAAATTTCTCCTGATGTAATAGTAATCAACAAAGTAGAATTTAATTTCTGTAATAGTTCTGGAAATATGGTTGTTTCCGCTCAGGTACATATGAATGTGTTGCATTCATACTGTGAGGAAGAGAGAAACTAGAAGGAATATAGAAGCTACCACACTAAATCAGACCTAAAGAGTGTCATCTACAGCTGGAGATGTTTGGTGGTAGTCCTCAAAGAAATGTGTGATACCAATTAAGTGAAACACGGAGCTACGTTCTGTGATGCTGATAAAAGCCAAATTTTTTTAACACTGATTTCAACTATCTATAATGCATAACTTCTTATTTTCAGTTTTTATCTCCACAGTTTCCTGTGGCACTAATGTCTACAATTATGTCTTGAAGGTGGAAATAATTTTTTGTTTGGTTTTCTCTAATTTTTTTCATTTCAGTTGCTGTCTCAGATTTATCATACTTGTAGTGTTGCTGTTTGATAGCATCTATCACTGCTTTTGTTATGGCGGTTTCTCAGGGGCCCTGTCCACCTTACATGCCATTTCCTAAGACTTCTCGGCATCTGTTTGCAAGCAGAGTGGTAAAATCTTCCCTTCTTTGTGAACAAGAGAGCAAGGATGAGGGTGAGAGGGTGAGAACAAAGTGCAACTTGGTCAAATACAGTCTATTCTCTTGGGGTGTAAAGAGAAATTTCTAAGATTGCCAGTGCTAAAGGAAGTTGTGTCTGTCTGGCAAAGGCTGTGGCAGTTTTCCTCAGCTAACGCTGGTAAAAGCATCCTTGTCCCATCATGTTCTGCCTTCAGGCTGGGTTTGGCTTTGTGTTTTCACTTAGAAGACAGAAATGTGCTAAATTACAGGAGTCTTGAAAATCATTTTGTCAGACAGGCGTGCATATATACTGCTTTTTTGCTTGTAATTTTGAGAGGACAGTGGAAGTGCTGATGTTTTGTCCTTGTGTAATATCAATCTTACATTGAAGGAGGACCCCAGCACTAAGGAGCAGAATGCAGGTTATAAACGATTGGTTTTAATGTAAAAAACATCTTGAGAAACGTTCTTAGTGATCTATAGCTCACTTGCAGTTACTCCAAGTGCAATTCTGAATAGCCAAGTGTATCTTGTGTTCAGTACTGTACATTTTCACTTTCATGCCTTGTTTCCATTAATTCAACTGAGATGCTCATTAATCTAGTATTTCTATTATCAGTATGCTTTGAAAGAGACCAGATTTCCACCAGAAATCCTGACATATATGTAAATCTTCTCCCAGTTAGGAAAAAAAACCCACCACTTTGATGTCTATAGGTCAGCCACACATTCTATAAAACAACGTTTTGTGTAGCTGAGGAAAATAAAAAGCATTTTCATTAATCCATTTAAAAAGATAATGGAATATTTCATCAACATGCTTTTGAATAAGATCTATGACTACGCTTTTCTTGGAGTTTTAGCAATAAGACGGAGTCTATCTCTGCTAACCAAGGAGTGGCAGCAGACTAATTTTTCTTCACCACTGATAGAGCTGCCTCTGCTTGTACCATACGAGTCTCTGTGGGAGGAGGGTAGGAAAAGCTACTTAATACTGAATTTTCTGCTCCTGTACTGCTACAGAGTTTCTTCATTGCAGAAGGTACAGAACAGGAGCTGGGTTTGTGAGGTTCTGGGAAGATATTGCAGATACTCCCTTTAATTCCCTGTTACCCAGAGCACCTGTGGGACCCCAGGGGTCAGGGTCGCTCTAGTCATGGCATCGTCACTGAACACGTGTTTGCTCCCGAGCACAAGCTGCTCCCCAAGTGCTGGTGGTAGGGTCTCGGGTACTGGTGCTGGATTTGTTCCAGTTTAGTGCCAGAGGCGCAAATGTGGGGAGCAGAGATGGGTTTCGCTGTGCTTCTTTGGGAGTAATTTCTTAAGAGTGCAATGGTTTAAATTTAATAGGAATTTAAAGCTGCTTAACATGGTACTAAATTCAGTGCAGCGTCTTCCCATCTCTATGTGGGAGGTTGTTTTCCTTGCCACATAAAAGTGCCAGTAGTTGACAAAAGAAGTCCCATTCCCCATAAACCCTGACCCATATACTTGCGAGGTGGCTTTTGGGTAGAGGAAGGGTGCCCTCAGCTCAGCAGCGTGTTGCTGAGATATTGCAATAGCATTAGTGTCTCATAGTTTTGGCGTTGTCTGGTAGCAAGCGCATTTAGGATTACACTCCAAGGGGAAAATAATAACTCCACGTGCTACGGTGTGCCTGTGGCAGTGCGTGGAGTGTAAATTACTTTTAAGAAAAGTGCCCACCCCTTGGCTCAATGCACACCATAAAGAAGGCAAGTTGTAACTTTCTCTGTGCTCTGTCCATTAATCCTGAGGAGAGTTTGCCAACAGAGGATCTGTTTTGTCTGTAGCTACACATTTAAGGGCCTTGAGCATGAGTGATAAGGGGCTTGTAGGAATCTCTGCATGCTGGAACATGAAGAGGGCCTAAAATATTGAGGTATTGTAGAAAGAATGATGTTGTGATACTTTGAAAAATAGCCAGTATTTTCTGCAGCTATTGAATTCCTCGATGTTTTCAAATGTCAAAGGTGATTTTTAAACTATATCATGATAGCCAACATTTTGGTAATTTCCAAATAAGTAGCATTTCATTGTTTTAAAATTGAGGGGTTTTGTAAAACATGTCCTAAATTTACTGAACCCACTTTTTAATCTGCTTAATTGTGTCTTGGTTTGAAGTGTAGCGCAATGAAAATTAACATTTGACAACTGCACAGTGCATATGCTGGTATGATTATATCTTTGGTGCGCTTATGTAGTTAGATAATTATTAAGACAATTACACAGTCTTATTATTCAAAATGTCTTGCAGGTTATATGCATTTCCAGGTAGGTAATTTCAAAAGAAAATTATGCTCTCATCATACTAAAAGGGTATTAAAATACTGTCATTCACTTGCAACAAAGAATGTTCAATCCACATACTTTTACTGCAGGAAGGTCTTTTAAAAATGAAATTGAAACTAAGGACTATTCTGGGTGATGCTGTTCTGACAGGGGGGTTGGATTAGATGATCTTTCAAGGTCCCTTCCAACTCCTGACATTCTGTGATTTCGTAACTCTTACTGCTTTTATTTTCATCCCCTGCAATGACTGCGAGTTAGGAACCTCATCTGCGGCAGTGGGAGTGTTGAAATTGCAAGTGGTTGTGGGCAGAGCTTCCTTCATTAGAGCCCTCCAAGCTGAAGGGGCAGCCGGTCTGATTGGCTGACATACTCAAAACTGAGCATCATCAAAACTATTCAAATTCCCCTTCAGGCGGCCAAATGGGTATATATTCCCACTTCCTCCACACCCCAAATTTCTTTCTCTTTTTCCAGGACGTCAGAAGCCAGTCTGTCAGCAGCGCAGCCCAGCCACATCTGCACATGCAAAACTATTCAAATTAATAACAGAGCACACCTCAGTTGAGGTGTTCTCCCTCGTCCAGCATTTTCTAGCACAGTGCTTCTCTTTAGCAGCTCATTTGACACTGGACGCCTGACCCCTGCTACCATAATAGCTGTTAATGGAAACTTCACCTCGTGCAACGATAAGATGGATTTTTGGCAGCTGTGGGAGATTATGAAGAGTAAGAACCATCTTAGCTGGAATCAGAAAAAGAGAAAGCATCTGTACCTTGAGAAACACTCAGCTGGTTTTCATTACACACCAAGCCTATTTTTATTACAAAGACTAGCCAAGAGACAGAAATTGATAGGTCTCTGCACTCAGAGCATAGAGGCTGGTGTCGGCTTGATAAATTCTTCCTTTCTTCTCAGTTGTAGGAGTACAAGTGACCAGAGCTGTTCAGAACTGCTGGGGGTCTGTCTCACAGACCATCTTCCAAGAGCGTTCTCCATCATGTTTTTCTTGCAGTGTTGCTCCCACTTCTCTAGCTGTCTTTCTCTTCTAAAATGGAAAGCAAAGGAGGTGAGGCAAAATGAGGGGAAAGAAGTTACTTGTTTGTTTTTACAGCAATTTCACCACATCAGGCATCAAATACATTAATCATTTCCTTAAAGTCTTTATCCCTAGAAACCTTTTTCCATAAGCATGTGTAAATGGTGAGAAACATCTCAGGCCACGGAGAAAAGCAATTAAAATTCAGAGTTTGAAAACTCAGTCATTAAAAGTTCAAAAGAGAAAACCTTTATTGAAAAGAGCCTTCAGTAAAAAAAAAAAAAAAACAGAGGAAAAATGTCAATGACACTGAAAAAGAAAGTTGTTTTATTTTCTGTCTTCTATCCAAGCCTGGAAAACACCAGAGATCGAGCCGAGCTGTCACTAAAGATTAGGAGACAGCAGCTACCAACCACAAAATGTTTGAATGTATCACTAAAGGCACTGTAAAGGGAGCCAAGTGAGTCAAGTAAACAGAATGCTACAGCAGAAAACTTTGATTTAGTTATAACTGAGTAAACATGGGAATATACTGCTATAAACAAGTGTGGAGTTTGGCCATAGGTCCTTTACATCTCAAGTGAAAATTAAATTGCACAAGGCAGATGGGAAGGCTCTTCAGAATCCTTTTTTTTCCCCCTGAAATTAATTTGTAAATTAAAAGGGTGGGAGACAGGAGTTGTCTTTTTAGCCTTTCCAAAAAGGATGGGAGTTGGGACAGCATTTTAGAGGCTTCTAGTGTGCTTGTTTGGTCTGTTGCAGCTGCTCCTGGAGAGGCTTGTTCCCTTGAGATAGCGGGAGATGTTGTAGTAGTCTCTTCCATGCTCCTCTGCAATAACAGGTAAAAAAAGCACAGCACGCCTGCCACCAGTACAGCCCTCTATTTGTTTGACTGTCACTGAGGTTTTTGAACTCTGTGCTCTAGTATGGTGGAATTTAAACTGTTTAGAACTCAATATCGGAATCTTTGCTGGAGGTGCCAAAATTCAATTCCAGACTTCAGTGGCGATTTACAAGTGCCATGCTCTTCAAGGGCTAAATGATGGCAAGTTAGGAACACAGTGTGTATGTAAGCAGGATACAGGTGGTGGAACACTGGGACAGTCCAACTGAGCTCCTCTCTAGGCATATTTCTGTGTAGGGAGTATTACGTCTTGAGCTAAATTAATTCCACCTGTTTTCTACCTGCTTAATGCTATGATCAGCTACCAAAGTTGAGAAATTTAGCCTTGTGCTCATATACTAGTGAAAGCTGTATTTAATGAATGGATCAATGTTAAAAACATTGCAAATCACTCAACCTGATTTAATAGACAAGTTTAGTCATGCTCCTCAAAGGCTTTTGCATAATAGGAGCTCTGATTGCAAGAAAAAGTGACTCCAGATAGGCAATTTTCAAATCAGTGTGATGGTTTTCCCTTACTATTTCTTTGACATTTTCACAAGAACTGGTTACTGTAGGTGATAAACAATTTAGACGGAGATCTGCAAAAGCACCCAATTCCTATTAAGATGTCTTACTCCCTCTGACTCATCTTTGAGGATCCAGACCCTTGGCTCCTGAAGTTTTCTGGCGACGGCCTCATCAGGCTTTTCAGGCAGAGATATATGGAGGAAGTTACATCTACTGGAACTGGAGCTACTTCAGAGAAGTAGCTGTTGAAGGGATGACTGCTGGCACTGCATTTAAAATCTCCGAAAAGAAGGAAGTTCTTCACAGACTTTATAAAGATTTGTGTTTTTTTTAAATGGGACTCCATTTTGCTCTTTTGCACCCTTCTAAATTGTGGTTGGAATTTGAAGGGAGTACTTTTGTTTTCCGGTCTGTGACAGCAGTCAGTGTATTTTTAGAATACAAGATGTAAAGCTTTACTGGGGTTTTTAAGGCAGTATGTTCCACTGCATCAGCTGTGGGATGAAGCTGTTGCACAGCAATGGGACTGAAATAATTTATGGAATAGTCATTATTATTGGTAAAAGGAACTTTATGTCTAAGTATCTCTCCATTCTATAAATTCTACTGGCAAACTTCATTGAGCATTTATTTGTATATCGCCATGTAGGTAGTAGAGCCGTAATTCCTCAAACATTAAGGTGTAAATGGGATTTAAGAGGTGTGTTTGCTTGATAAGGATGAATCTTCTCCAACAAGCAGACAGCCATACTGTTGCTTTAGTTTGTGGTCTATTTCACATATTTTTAACCAGGATGTTTTGTTTAAGGTGTTTATTTACTCTTTATTCAAAGGTGAGGGACAGGTACCTTTTAGAGGCTGCATAGTCTTCACTCACCAAACATTTGAAAAAGGGGTAAAACTGCCGTTGGAGGCTCTTCTTCCCATCCAGACTTTCCTGCAACCTTCTCCAAAAAAGTCTAGACCTACAAGAAGACAGGCCTACAAGTCTAATTTTTGGTCCGATTTGAATTGTCGAGGTGTGAGATCAGACATAGTGAAAGCCACCGAGTGGTCCATTATTTGTTATTTTTGGCTGGCAGTGATGAAAATTTCTTGGAGCAGGTCTGTGTCATCATACAGCAACCCATGTGTCAATGTCTTGAACAAAATCTAGGAACAAGACCAAATACCTTCGTACTACAGTTATTTCAGCACATACTAGCTTTTACTTTTTTCTTTCTTTCAGATGCAGGTGCAGATTTTTGTCCCAGCTAAGATCTGGTGAAACCTAGAGATGTTAAATTAAAAAACCCAAGCAGATACTTTCCAAGGAACAGAAGCAGTTGTATTATACAAATGAGACATTCCACTAAATGAAAGCGAGAGATGTTTGAAATGAAACTTTCCATTTAGCAAGAGCAGTGTAAGTGCAGACATGGTAAAAAAAAAATAGATTAAATAACTTTGGAAATGGCTGTAAACAGCTTTTGGAGAGGGATGGGGGTGTCATTCGGCAGGGACAAGTCTGTTAATAAGAGAATTTCTAAAATACTGTATAAAATTTCCTGCTCCTATCTTACCCTTTCCTGTTTTATTACAGTTCATACTTGGGCAATAGAACTTGCAAGAAGACCATAATTTTTCTTGAGCTTGAAGCTTTTATTTCACTACATCTGAAGTTTCTCAACAGAAGAGAAAGATGCCAGGAAAGGTGGGAAGTCACAAAAGTCAAGGTAAATGAGCTCTCAATAATTCCTTCTGTGTATTATGAATGTTAGGATATTTGGGGGTGTCACTGCTAGGGCTACTGTAGTACCTTTTGAACTAACAGCCCTGTGCTTTCTCCCCAAGAGGTTGTCTGTGGCACCCAGGCTGCTTTCATTCCTTTTGTTCATTAGTGACAAGCCCAGCAAAGACCAAGGGTGTAGGTGCACGTCCCAGACATGGGTCAGGATACGACCAGCCCCAACCCTTTATGGCACCATTCACAACACTCCAGATACATGGGAAGAAAACCTGGGTGAGAATGGAGCTGCGGTGAGTTTGCACAAGGTATTATCGTTTCTGTTTGTGTTTTGTAGGCACAGTTCTCACATCGCTGTGGGCATCTTCCTCTGTTTCAGCAAGTCGCATGATGTGCCAACGTAAGAGTACAGTCAGTTACTCCCTGTACAAAGCACAGTGCAACCGAGGTGAGAATAACACCGTGTGTGTCTGCTGATGGCATATACTAGCATGAAGGTACGGTCAACAAAAATTTAGATCTCACTGGCTGGGCCCTATTGTATACGAGTACGTGTTATCCATAAGAAACTACTGGAGAAGCAGCGACAGCAACTCTGACAGTACTTGTGGGAATATGCTTGTGCCCTATGTTATTACTGGCTATACAAACAGAGCAATTAGATCCTTCTCCTAATATATCTAATCTCTAGTAAATATTTGTAGCTGCAGTTGGGAGCTTACAGTCTTCGAATGCACAGCATGCTGCATATTGTAAATATTAGATTTTGAGAGAAGAACCTTGTAAAAGTTAAGAATATAATTTCCTATTTGAAGTCTTCTCAACTAGAAACAAGCACACTTCACCTTATTTGTGTGATTCTTGCACAATAATCGAGTTCTTTGGACTCAGGGCTTTAATCCATGCACTTGACGTAACATAAGCCCTTTTCTTTATGCTAAATAACATTAATCACCATGCACTTAGTAAAAGAGTTATATTCTCAACAGGCAGTTCGGCAGTAAAATGAGCTTTAGTTGAATTTAATAAGCTTTTTTGTGATAGTTGTGGTGGGGCAAAAGGAAACTAATTGAAGAACTAATTATCAACTGGCACTGACTTTGACAAACTTGGTATCCTAAGGATAAAAGACCTGCAATGTTTTTATAAGAATGCCTCTGTATGTAAATACCAGAAAAAAAGCGTATCTAGAATGGAAATAAAGCCAACCTAGACCAGATTACTAGTTTAGTAATCTTCCCAAATAAGCCTAGAGAATTGTAGGAATAATTCAGAAAAGATCTCAGTAACAAATGCGAGAAACAAATAGGGTATGAATTAACAATGCAGGGGCAACTGCTCACAGATAATAAATGTCTAGTTTAGGAAACAGAAACCCATACAGATTTTTGATTACTAGTGTCTTTTACAATATCTGCCAAAATGTCTGTCTGGCAAGGATGTCTGAATAAAGGCAGGTAGTAATTGAGCTAGATCTTGGGTATCATTTGAATGTGCCAAGTAAAAGCATGATTTGTTTTCTTGAGACTTGAAATGGTTTCACAGTTAAAGTGACAGAGAGCATATCAGGAAAATGAGACGAGCCACGAAGAAAGCATATCTTCAGTCGTATAGACATAGCTCCCTCATATTTCAGCAGATCTACTTTCATTCATACTAGCTGAAAACCTGACCCTTGGCACTTTCAAACTTTCTTGCAGAGAGTCGTTTGAGGATAAAACAGAGTTAATGATTCTGAAGTGTTTGAAGAGATAAAGTAAAAAAATCATATCGTTAATAAACCTCGCGCATGCTGCAGGGTTAGAGCGACACTGTTATGACAGTGCTGCACATCAAGGATGATTCCCTCAGCCTCAGTGGAACTGAGTTATCTCAGGGTAAAAGAAAACAAGGATACTGATGCATTATGGATTTGAATTTTCTTAAGCTATTACTAACCCACTGGGCCATAGTATACTGATTGCTTTGGATTTCTCTTTTATTTCTTCTTAGAGAGAATAACAAAATCCCTCTCCAACTTGAGTAACTAATTGCTTTGTGGAAGACAGAGGTCCTTACGGTTGCCTCCATTGCATCATTGCTATCAAGAGGATTTCTGAGGATTAAGCAGCTTCCTAAAATAAATAAAAATAGTGATTTAGAACAGTGGCAACCAATTAAAGGTTTGAAATAGTATCTTTGAACGTGCATTAATTATTGGGATACATATCAGATGACGAAAAAACATCTTTCCTTTAAAAAAAGCACATCAAACTTAATATAGTGAGTGGTCTCTTTACAATACATGTAATATCTGCACTTTTGTAAAGAAATTAATTTTAACAACAGGAAAGGTGAAAATAGGTTACAATATAATGAGTGTTGAGTAGTGGGAAACCTAATCGGAGGTTTTGTATACATGTTTACTTTCACAAAAGGACTTGTGCAGTATTATGTCTAGAAATAAACCTCTACTGCAATTTTTGTACTTTGGTGAACTGCTGGAAAGAGCCCTACATAGAGTGCTGCATGTGTGTAACACGTATACAACGAGGTTTGTTTTTTTTTTTTTAGAAGGGTAGTATGAATTTGACTGAAAAATAAAGCTGTGTTTTGTCTACTTTGGGGAGATAATAGTGCAATTACGTGAGGGAGCCTTGCAGCTGGCAGACATTTCCCGTGCAAATCTGAAGAACTCTTACAGTGCCTAATGAAGATTTTGTGCTCTGATCAATTTATCTTCTGGAAATAGCTATGCTGTAACTGGCAGCCTAAAAGGGAGTTAATGAGCAAGATCTTTGTGGGACTGAAAGCCTCCTTGGTGGGCAAGTTAAGGCAATGGCATATTTTCTTCAAAGAACAGCATTACAAATTTGATCTTGTCTTATACCATTTTGTCTTGCCTCATACTGGTTTTCACATGAGGAAAAAAAAAGAAAGTACACATATAAAAAGAGTAAATTACATATAACCATATTTCTAGCCTGGAAAATTATTCTATCGTGTGAGGAGCAGGCAGAGTCTTTTCTAATCCGTGGTAGTGTACACATAGTGCTGGACGTGGTAGTTAGAGAGATTAAAAAAATAAGATCAAAAAGAGAGCAGTGCATTTCTGGTGGATTTTGATTTCATTGGGGTTTCTACCCTGCCATTGTTCACTGAATGTAGTGTTTTACAGGGAATTGTGATTTGTCTCAGTATTAAAAGCCACTGTTTAAAACCTTCTGTTATGTCTCTTTGACCATTTCATAGCTTTAGCTAAACCCAGGACAATGATTACTTGACATATGTGATGAAACAAAATAGAAAAAACAGTGCCAAAAATGCAGCCTTCGGCTTAAGCAAGTTGCACTGAAAAATAAATGGGATGTAGTATTAAAAGGCTGATGTGGGTTTAATTTGCAGATTTCATGAGGAACAAGTACTTTTGTACAAATCTTTTTGCTTTATAATGAAGTATCAAACTGGCAGTATTCCAGGCCACTTTCATTAATCCGTGAAGTTGATCGTGCTGTTAAAGCTCTTACTGTAATTTGTAGAAAAGAGAAGCAATAAAAACTCCACCTGAAAATCAGAATGAGGACAGAGGGAAAGCACTCAAAATATAGTTAAAATAAAAGAGTATTTTTTGCTTTTTCATTTTGGATAATGAAAAGATGCCCGTGTTTTGGAAGACCCCCAGAAAATGTTGAATTACTTCCTTTTAATTTACTTCTGAGAAGTAAAATCAAAATCGAGGGGAGGAGGGGACAGGAGTGTTTACTTAGAGTAAAACAACTGTAACGCTAATCTTTAAATAGGTAAAGAGTTAGCTAAAGAGTCTGGATTGCTACTGTTGTTATGTTAAATTCCTGACTTGGCTAAATTAGTGCAACAGCATCAAGTAGAAAAAAGTTGTAAATTATAAACATTTTGCTTATTATGTGAAGTGCAGGTCTGACACATTCTGAGGAACTCTAACATGGGATTTCTTTTTAGGAAAGGTTTTACATTGTGTGAAGTGGTGCAGATCTCGCTGGATGGCAGAGAGTACCTTCTTTCTTTCTTTTTTTCTTTCTTTCCCAGATGAATGAGAAGAGTGTTAGTGGCTGAAGAGAAAGCCAGGATGGCTGGGAATTCAGAAGCCCACTTCACCTCTTCACCAGCCAAAGGAACTGCCTGGGAGCCCCCAGCACGTTAATTAAAAGCTACTTCTGACAAAGGCCTCGGGAGGTCTGCAAGGAGGTAGTTGGTGCGCAAGGTGTCGTTGTAGGGGGTGAGGGGGGCTCTCAGTGCCACGATCAATGAGAGCAGTGGCCTGAGAGTGTGCTCTGGAGACAGCATGCCAGGACCCGAGAGCTCTGTCTCTCCATCCAGTCGATGGGATAATTAAACGTACATCCCTGCTGGTTTGTTCTCTGGTACCCGGACTAGGTGGAGGTATTTCAGTTTGCTTATAAAAACCATGAATCTTTCCTTTGAGGTTCAGATAACTGTAACTGCCAAAAGTTAGAATTCTGTCAAACATTACTTTATGCATTTATTTAATTTTTAAAGAGTGGACTCCCTCTTGGTCCCCATGTTTTATTTGGGTGTAGAAGGGTATGCATCTCTGTGCAAGTGCCTTCTACAGGGAGCATAGCACTGCAGCCTGGTCATTGTAGCATCCACTTTGAGTTTTTCTTCTGAGGCCTGTTTTTGAGTTTGGGATCCAGCTGGTTTTAGATGGGATATAAAAATAGGCTTTGAGTTGATGCCAGCTCTTCCCCCTCCCAGCTGTACATTTTCCTTTTCTTAGTGATTTGCCACAACAGAGTAAATCATCAGCAAGAGCGCCCAGAGACAGATAGCCCTTTTTATCCTTCACCCTTGCCCTCTTGCTCCCTCGTTTCTATCCTGAGCCTCTGATCACTCTGAAACCGTGAGCTGAGACATCCACCTGCCCGGGCCATGGCGTAACACCTGTGGTGTAGCAGCACCAGTGAGAAATTCTGTTTGTGGCTCGTTTGTGTTCCACGATTATACTATGAAAAATATGAATATCTATTGGATATCTGGTGAAAAAAAGTCAACGCATAGAAGTTGGGCAACTGTCAAACTTTTACAGGACTTTCTGGTCAAACATGGCTGTGAGTGGGGAGTTTAGATATTTTCCGTGTTACATGGCAGCAAAATGTGCATGGTTTTATTTGGTTGGTTTTTCGATCGCCGTGTTTGCATGCAGGTGGCTTAATTCTGCTTTAATGACCCAATTATTTTGCTGAGCGTAACTGTGTGTTATTCAGTCCCACTTCCATAAAAGGAGAGAATGAGCAAGAAATTGTTACTGGTTACTCTGAGCTATAATTAAAGACAATTGAACTGAAGATGAGCAGTCTCTTTTGAAAAACCTTCTTTTAGAATTCTAGAAGGTTATTTTAGGTATTAGCTTACTTGCCATTTGATTGCAAGGATAAAAGTATTGTTTAAGGAACCTACTGGAAATAATACAAGGATATAGTTATCTAAGTTTCAGATTAAAAAAACCCTAAGGTTTCCAGTTTTCCTCTTCTTCTTCTCTCTCCCTCTTACTGAAAAGTAAGATGTGGGAAAATAAATGCATTCCCTTTAAGCTTAAAAGGTTTGTTTTCAAACTTCAAAATAGCTAAAATAGCTTAAAAATCAAGACATTATTTTGAAAGTTAGTAAATAACCTTTTTTTCTGTGGGTAAAAAACAAACCTGACTTGAAACTCTTGTTTAATGGAATGAAGTGATCTTGCCCAAACTGGGTAATTGAAAGCGACAGATGCACTGAAATATTTTGTGAAGAGAAGCTGCATCTTAAAAGTAAGAGATAAGCATTTGCATCCTAAGGAAGCCTTGGAACTGTAAAGATTTCAAATGGGCAAGTCTTTTTTTTTCCTCAAATGCCATGCTAAGCTAATCTTCAGTAGCTGTAATACTTATATATATTTCTTCCTAAATTTTAATTTACTGATTCAGTTGCCAAAGTCAAAATTATCTTTTGTTTCTATTCATACCTCTTGCTTTATAAAGCATAATATAGCCTGCAGAAGAATATTTTTTAATGCAATTAGCCCAATTTCATGAGATCTAAACTTTAATCATACAAGGAGTCATCTTCTGCAGCTGTATATAACTTCAGGAATAAAAGGCTTTGATGCTACATCAACTAATGATGAACTAAATCAAAATAAAGAACAAAGCACATGCCAAAATAATATTTTTTTTCCTGACAGGAAGGCTGATATGAGCTGTAAAGATAAAAACAAACAAACAAAAAAAACCCAGACAATAATTGTGCATGGCACAAAAACTGAGAATGGAAACAAAGTTTATGTTGCCATTGTATTGGACTATGATCATCCGTCTGTGACCTGTTTGGCAGTTTCAAGAATATTTTTAGATGGTAGAAAGTTCTCAGAAAAAAATTTACTTTTACAAGTAGGCAAGAATTGGTGAATAGGGTAAAGGGGAGAGCTTCAAGTCAGTGTCCTCTGCCTTTTCTTCTTCGTCCTTTCTAAAGTCTGAGCTCAGCTCATGTCTGACTTGGCTTGTGGGCTGATCAGTTGACATGCTGTATTAGCCAGCTGACTAGTATAAATTAGCTCTGTTCTGGTTTTTAATTAATAAAGAGAACAATCTGTGGGTATGGAAAGGATAAATTTAAGAATGGGGAAAAACTATTAATACTGTGGAAAAAATTAGCTGAGAGAAAAACATAGGGTCAAATGCTGAAGACTATTAGACTTCAAAGCCCAGTAAATCAAGGCAATAAAGAAAATTTTGCAATTACTTTGTTATGGAAATAGAGACTTGGTCACACATACCTATGTATTTACCATGCTTAGGAATTACTCTGCAGCACAGATTATTACATATATGACAATAGCGAGGAGATTTTTAATTCCAGAATTTCGTTTCACATGACAACCTGACCCCTGCAAGCAAAGTGAGCTGTCAAACCATAAAAAAAAGTTAGTGTGGTTTTCCCCCAAGTCACACGTTGCTCTGTGAGGACGACACCTCTTCCCTTTCCATGTCCTGCTGTCCCAGATGGTATTTGATGCTGCCTTCCCTATCTTCTCCAGGGCTTCCCTCCCTCTTTCCATGCTCCCGGCTTCCTCGCACTTCCAGCAGCCGTCAGGGCTCACCGTGCTCATCTGATTTATTGGCCGGTAAGTGTCAGGAGGGAAGAGTTGCGTGGGAGCTGAGGTGGTGGGATGGAGACCAAGGTCCTATGGAGGAGGATGAGAGGGAGGGAGTGTTCCACAGCTCTTGGCTACTCGCTGGAACTGGATGCTTTTGACGTTAACTTGTGCAATTATCCGGGTATTATCTGCATACTGTTCTTTCGGGGGATGCCGGTTTATCTGAGGGCGGATGATATACGGAAAATGGAGTAATTCGTCTTTTATGGGTTCCAGCCAGACCAAATACTTATTGCAGGAGATCAGACAAGAAGGTAATCATAGTTTGGGTCCTTCCACCGTTAAAATGTGTTGAATGTTGGGTTCGGTGCCTTTTTAACTGAAAGACGATAATTCTAACTTTTAGAAACTCTTAGATTTTGCCATTGACTGCCCGTGACCTTTAGCATACATCAAGCATATGGTGAATTTCTGAATGCTTAAATTGTAGCAGCAAGGTACTTTATTCCTATTATGTAATTCTTTAACTCCGAGTTTGGGCTTGGGAACACTGTAGGTGTGGGTCATTGTAGGAAAAATAGTTCTTTCCTTGATTTGTTGATATATTCACTTTGCTTCTGCAGCAGCAGCAATAGATCTCATAACAATAAGACAGTTGAGAGCAGGGAACTTTGCTTTCTAGTCCAAGAAAGGACAAATCCCTTGCATTTCTAAGTAACCTTAAGTAACAAGGCTGGTGAAATACTTAAGTTAAACATACAGTCATTGCAAGGTAAAAATTTCATATTATTTTCCCTTTCACACAGTGTGCTGTACTAGGTCATTATGTGAAATATTTCCACTAACATTGGGTGATGTGCTTGGGGTGACTATTTGAGGTGTATCAAACCTGTGCTTAAGCACTTTACTTGGAACTGTAAATATTCAACTCTGAGAGCAGGCTCTCGGAGACGCCAACAATTTGACTTAATAATATCAGAGAGGTCAAACCAACAGCAATCTTCTTATCTATTTTACAAATATGTTAAAAACACCCGTTGATTGACCTAACGTAACTATTCCTCATAATTTTTATGTTCTGTGTCTGCAAAGATGTTGATTACCTGCTAATTTATTCCTTGTATTCTTTATGAATTTCATCTGTTGTCAAAAATTGCTCTCAAATACGGGTATTCAAGTGAGAGCATTTTCCCATTTCTCCTAAGCACTCTGCATGTGTTATAAAATAATTTTTTAAAAGACTTTACATTATGAGGGGTTTTTTTAAACCCACAGAGCTGTGAAGTTTATCATAATTTACAGAAAGTGTTATGACTGTAAGTGGATGGGAGGAGAAAAAGGGGGAAAAAATAAGCCAAGGGATGGTGAAGAGATCTTTGAATGAACTAAATAAAATGGGAGTATGCCAGCTCATCTCTAATAATGCTAGGAGAAGGAGACAGAGAAGTGCTAACAACGTATTTCTCGGATTTCGCCAAAGTAAAGTTAGAAACGGTCTTGGCAGTGGGTGAGCAGAGAAATTGTCGTGTCAATTCCCTTCAATTTTAATGTTCTTGTCTTTAAATGGAATTAACACCTTGAATTTCATTGAGACATGAAAGTCAGGAATAAGCTTTTGTCACACATCTTCTGATAAAATAATGAATAGAAAAGATTAAAGGGATGTAAATTAGATCAAGAATTTGTACTATGTAGAGAAATATGTAAAGTTTTCCTAGAAACATACATAAATAAGTGTGGATAGATGGTGGTGTAGATTTGGCCTTTAGTTTGAGATAGCTGTAGGATGACTTGTAGTTGTTGTGCTTGATTTGTGCCACTAAGATACCAGACTGGAATGTGTTTTAATTTTAGTGCTAATTTTACGGTGAGGGAATATATCCCATCAGCTACCCTCCCAAATGAAAGCATTAGTAGCCCTGGTAATCAGGGGTAGCATAGAATCACAGAAACCTGCATCTGAGGAAAATTTTAGGGACTTCTGGGAAAAAAAAAATACACTTTGCAGTAATTTTTGTCACACTGCTCTTGTAAATTCAAGTTATCTTCATTACTATGGAATGTAAATGTATTGTCTAGGAGAGAAGGGAAAAAATATAAGTTACTGTCAGTACCTTTTCATGTGTATTAAAGCTTTGCGTTAGTATTGAGCGCCTTAAGACTAGAAGCATGAGCTGAAAACTTCAGTGGTTTTGTACTTTGCAGTCAACCCATGAGGCATCTAAAAAAGATTGTCTGAATTGCAATGGAGTGAAATAGGGATCTGCAGCAACTCCAAAAGCTAGTGCCCTGCTCAAGTAGGTAGAAGTCTAACACGTGGGCCAGGAGTTTGCATGTTGTAGCCAAATGTGCCCCTAAAAAAGGTGAATTCCTAACCCTGTCTGGTGGCTAACAGTTTTTGAAGTAATTGCAGCCTGTTGTTCAGGAGGCACAAGGCAGGGATTTTAGTGACTCCAGTGGAATCATTCCACATGTGGGGGAAATGACATCTCGTTCTGGATCTCCTTTTATAGCTCTGGTGAGATACAAGATTGCAAAACTTAGGCGAGAGACTGTGCCAGCTCCAGAAAGCTGCTGCACTTTTTTTGGTGCTGTTTTGATTTTGTTTGGTCATATGTTTTTTTTGTTTTGTTTTGTGGGGTTTTTTTCCCTCCAATGAGAATTTGTCTACTTGGAGTTTGCTGATGCCAGACCATAGATCTTCAATATTTGCAGGCAAACTCGTGCTTCCCAAGTCACACCTTCTCATCCTCAAGTTCACTCCAGGAGGTGTCTTTCCAGCTGTAGAATGAATGACCCAAGGTGAAGTCGAGTGTGATCATTTTGCCTGTACTCTCAACAGGGCAGCCTCCATCTGCCATGGGCACAAAGATGGAGCAAAAGGAAAAAATACTGTTTTTCCTTGAAGGAACCAAGAAAGTCTCGACTGACTGACTGCTGCTTCACCAGCAGTCAATGAACAGCTATGGATCTTTTCTTTCCCAACATGACACTATTTCTGTACTCCGTGTTGTCTGTGGAGGTCTATGTGTCATTTTCTCTTTGTGAGTGGTAGAACATACTTAAAATTCATTTAGCACATATGTAGCCTAAAATGTCTTTTTCAAGGTATGTAGTAAAACTGATGAAGGCTGGAACTTTAGTTTATGGGGAAAGGAATTGCTCTATGGGATTCAAAAATGAGAAAACCTATGAGGTTTAAGCTATGAAGCCACAAGCAAGGACATTATTATTCACTGGAGGTAATTTTTTTCAACCCAGAAAGCACTAGTTCTTTATGAACTGAAAACTACAGTCCATCTATATATTTTATTATAGCCTAAATATGCTTTTAAGCTAAGTGCAACACCTCTCCTTACCCACTATGAGAGGGTTTTTTTAGATCAGAAGGGCTTGATTCTGTCCCGTAGCTATCATGGAAAGGTAGGGAAAAAAAAATCGACAGGACTGCTCCTAGGGTAAGTTACTCATAGCATAAAGACGGGGCTGGGCTCTGAGGTATGGGGCCACCAATAGCAGCAGTCATGGGTCAGTTCCAAGAATAATAGTGGCAGCCATTTAAATAAGTGTAAGTGGAAAATTGTCCTCCGTTTTTACAATTTCTGTCCCTCAGATGTCTGCGTTTAATAATCACATTCTAGTTTTGTCATTATTACTCATGAAAATAGTACAACTTTCTGGTCTACTGAGAATGCAAGTGGGGCAATTACTTAGATAAAGACATCTTGACATTTTGCTGGGACAAACTGCCTTTTGACAGAACAGAAAATGCAGGAAATCCTCACTTGTGACAAACCCAAGAAAAACGTGAGATTTCACCAGTTTTTCTAAAAAAAAATGAAATATGTATATATAGTTTTTAATTTTTTTCCTCTGGCCTTGCTGTAATTGACACCAAATGTTCCTGGCAGCGACTGCCTTCCAGTTGGTTACTGCATCTCTACCATGCAAATTGAAAACTATGCTTCTCTCAAACTGTGTTTTAGTATGAGGGAAGCAGTTTTCAAAACTGCTTTATTTTTGTTTTTATAGGTTGTTGCTGCTGCGTGTCATTTTGACTTGTAGCCCCTCTATGAAGGAAAGGTATAGTTCCAAGACAGAATAGATTTTCGAAGACAGGTGAAGAAAAAGACTATTTTTAATAGATTATACATTACTAGAGCTCTTAATGCTGATGAGAAGGAAGAGTAAACCACACCAAAAAACCTTATAATGCATACTCCCACCTTAAAAGTACATTTGCCCCTGGTAATTAAAATCTTGACCTCTGTAATGAAACGACAGGATATGTACCTTGTTGAAACTTTAAGGACCTTGACATTTGTCTAGTGTGTAACCACATAATCTCCCAGAAGTACTGAACAGGCATGCCAATGTCTGCTTCCATATATCATAGTAAGGCATTTCAACAGAAATTTTTTAAAGGTTGTAGTAACAAGATTTGATTTTGTTTTTTTAAAGGGCAAGAATTATTTTTCATGACTGAGGAGCAGTTGAGTATAAAAAGCAAGCAATTCTCACCCACTAAGGGAGAAGCTGGTGTCTTATGTACTGTGTAAATCAGTGTAATTGAGTGTGCTATCTTGCCTACAGTTACCGATGTCTGACTTGGGATATTTTTGTTATTTTAAGTTTTTCTCTTCGTGTGAGGTCTCTTGCGCTGCTGATTGCTATTTACGTAGCTGGAATTAAAGGATATGATGCCCAATGTGTTTATGAGCTTCTTGTGTCACCTTCTTAGATGAACCTATAACTGTCCATGCCTTCATTGCAGATAAGTCGTCCTTAGCTATATCTCAGCTGTGGGGCCCTGGCTTCTTCTGTCGGCTGATGGGGAACAAACCAGTGTCAGCTTTCTTCCTACTTCTCATACATATATTGTTTCCATGCAAAGCAGAACAGTCCTGAAGGCCATAGTGTAGGCTTGGAGTGTGTTGGAAATTGATGAGATGAGGATTTTAATAACCTTTATGTGTTGATTAGCCAGACTAGGCATAAAATTCCCATCAAGTCTTTCACATTTTTATGAAATCATTAGAGAACTGAACTTGTTCAGGTGTTCAGTGGAGTGTTTTGACCTTTGAAATAAGAATTTTCATTGGTTAGAGAATAATTTTTCAGTTTGTACTCCTTGCCATTGTTTGGATTTCAAAACTTAAGTTTATAATAATGGTCTTCTCTTTTATGGTTTCTGTAACACAAGATCAAACTTATCATTATCTTCCCATCATAAATTTTAAGATAGTTTCTCTACCCTGACCCAGTGAAGGTACATACAGCAAAGTGGTTGGCAGAAGTTAGCAGTGACGTGTCAGAAGTGTTAATCCAAATACTGTTCAGTTATGTAACTTTTCCATAGTTACTGATGGCTTTATTAATTTCTAAATTCATCGCTCAGAACCAATTATATTGACTTTTATCCCCACAGAGCACATAAAGTTGTCTTTATCAGGTGTACTCAAAAAACAGAACAGACTGCGCATTTATCAAAATTCCCATTGAGCCCTTTTGTGCTTTCATTCGTAACAGCTCTCTTGAACACGATGCACTTCTCAAGTGATAAAACTTCACAAAACCATCTCATCATCCTTTTCCAATTTCTTTTGTCATGACAGCAGAGGAAAAAAAAGGAGTGAGTAAACAGCAACGGTTTTATGGCTGTAATTACTACCTACCAGGCTGTTCATAACAATTTTGTTGCTTTTATTGCTCCCTCTTTGGGCTTATTGAAGCCACCTTTTTCCCCTGCTGTAATTTCAATTTCTGGCAGATGACAGGAGCTTTCCTGGCACACATTCAGGAGGCCAGAACTTTCTGTTTGTTTCTAATTTCTGTGAAAAAAGTAAATATGGGGGGGGGGCAGGTTGGGAGTACAGATTTGGGATTAATTCGTTAGAAATTTGGTGGTTTGGGGGGCTTGTTTGGTTTTTCCTGTTTCCTTGTTGGTTTTTTTTTAGGTGAGGAATATTACTATTTCTCTCTAGTTCTGCTCTTGGGTATTTCAGTTGATGTGAAGGCGTCAACTTGGAAGATAAAAGTATATATTTCAGTGTTTTGTTGGATTAGAAGCCTCAGTCACGTGTTAGAAGCATGTTCTGCTGGCTTTAAGGTTTGTGGAACACATAAAACCATTTTTTTTTAGGTTGAAAATTGTGTGTTTTAACAAACACAGTTCTTCTTTCTGTTGTAATATTGTTGTTAAGGGCTGGAGAGAGGGAGAAATGGTCAAATTTACAATCTGGACACTAATGCTTTTCAAATACAATAGCTGAACTCTCCAAACTCCAGGCTGATTTTATTAAAGGACTGTAGCAGGATGTAAAAATGAACACATTAAACTATTATAGTTTCTGGTGGAAAAAATTATATTTTGTGGGTATACAGCCAGAGTTTTATTCTGGTTTGCATTATACTATTTTAGTGAAAGCAAGAGCATATCATTAGATCCAGGTAATACTTACATAGTTAATCCGTAGGCAGAACTCTCTTGTTAACTCTCTAACTATGAAAAATTCAGAGCAGCGTTTCAGTGTTTTGTACTTCTTGGTAACAATACACTGTCATGTTCACCCAGCTGCAGGAAGATTCTCTTCAACAGACTGCGTATAAATAGTCTAAAATGCCTCTTTACCCTCTTCAGAGTGGCACAGATCAAAAATAGAGACTGAGCACTCAAGAAGGCAAAGATATTTCAGCATATTTATTCATATTGCTTGGTATATCATTTTTGTTAGTTTTTGTGGTTAGTTTTTTATTAAGCGTTAAGGTGATCCAAGTCAACTCGCCTACTAAATGGTCCAAGTGCAAATTAAGTGTTGGTGTATCTTGTTAGAATTGGTATTCCCTAACATAAACCTGCACTAATCTTTCAAGGGCAACTATTAGGGCCAATTACTGCAAGCATTTCAATTCTCTGGTAAGAGCATGGTATTAAAGAGCCTAACTACAAAATTACAGTGAGCAGGACTAAGTAAGTGGGAATTCTAGCAAGAAGAAAACTTGAAGTTCACATCCTAAGCACTATTGGGAGAGAGAAGTTGATTTTGCACAGACTGGATGGAAGAAACTGCGAGGAAATGTCAGATGAACGAAATAGTAAGCCAGGAGGAATAAATGTGTGGGCTGCGATTTCTCAGTCAGCCAGCGGCTTGGCCGAGGAACCTGCAGGACATTTCCTCTCCATCTAGCAGAAAGCCCAGGTATGATGCTGGACATCACTTACTCATTTTTTGTTGTAGAGAAAGCTGAGGTAGATTGAAGTAGCTGCATATAAGCAAGGGTGATCCAAAAGTATTTTTTCTAAACAAATTTTCTCTGAAGCTGGTGCTATCCATCTAAAAATAGCCATTACAGCTCCCCTGGTTCATCATGTGTTTGTGACAGTCTGTTTAAGAAGTGGCATCCGTTTGCACAGCTGTTTTGCAGAGTTAAGGTCATCGGACATTGTCAAGACAGGTTTTAGGAGCTGGAGGGAAAGGGAGGCAGAGCGATGGTTCTCCTGGTTACTTGTTCTACAAACGGAACTCAGAATGAATGTGTACTTTCATGCTATATGACTTACACGTTGCAAGGATTCAATAAAAGAAACTCATTTAATAAGTGTGCAGTCCTGAGGTTGGTTCTGACTGAAAAATGATACTGCTGAGGCTGAAGCTAGAGGTAGGTAAGTGGAATTTACCCACCTCTGCTTTTTGGCTTCTTTTCCAATAGAAGGGAAAAGAAATTGCTTTCACTTTTGCTTCTCAACACTTCTGGGAATAGGAGAAAAATTGGTAGAATTGTACATTTGAAGCCTTTTCATAAAAGGTCATTTTTCTTGAATGAAAAATTTCATCTGTTTTCACTTTACGCCTTAAAAATCTGTTCTGACTTGTCCCATGCTTCCTTTGGAGTAGACGTAATATGTAATTTTCAGATCAAATCGAAAACTCACATCTCAAAGCATTTAAAAATATTTTAGAGATGGATCAACACTTGGTGCGTTTAATCAAAATGTTTATTAGACAATGAGAGTAGCTTTATTCAGATGCAATTTTCCTTAGCTATGTTGGCACTAAGAAAAAGTATTTATAAGAATGAAAATCTGCTCATGACTAATATTAAAAGTCAATTTTAACAAAAGCTTATCTGAATATGTACTCAGCTGTTGAGCTGATAGTGTTAGAGAAAACTTCAGGGAAAAACCCAAGCCTGCCTGGCTATCTCTGACGTGCGCTTGAGATCACCCAAAAACGTTTCTTTGGGGAAGTGTGTTACTGGGGAATTGCAATGCTGTGAAGTGTATGAACTGACAGTTCTTCAGCCGGGTAATCTGGGGCTCTTCTCTGTTTGCAGAATGCTGCAGTGGTATGTGAAGGGAACTGATTATTCAGTGACATGTTTTGAGATTCTAGCCGGGGGGAATGTGGAGATGTTTTGTGTTGGAAGATTTGGTTGGGGCTTGTAATTGGAAATTTGGAAATGCCGTGCTACACCTATGTGAGCAAACAACATCAGTTCACACAGGAGATAGAAACTTTTTTAAGCCTCCACCAAAATGGACCTTTTTCTAACCTTAATGCTATATAAAGCAAGGGGTTTTGTAGTTCTAGGTGGGTGGGGTTTTTGTTTGTTTGTTTGTTTTTTTCCTCCAGGAATATATTACTTCTGTTTCTAAAAAAAAAAAAAAAATCAACAATCTAAATGGTACTATAGCATGAAAAAGGAAAAGTTTTGGACATATTTCCAATGACAGGCACACGGACGCAGGACTTAACGGAAAGGTTGCAAAGAAGTTCCAGTTTTGTGATTCAGTCCAGTTTTGCATTCCCAGGATGGTTACATACTTTGGACAAAGGTAACATAAACATCCAGGAATTGGAGTTGTTATTCAAGCCGAAGCTCCAACCATTTGTGTTTTTTTCTGTTCTTGAAGTTTCCAACCCCATTAATTACAGCCAGACATTTGTTTTTTGTGTAGCACTTGATATAATGAGATATAATCCCCATCTGGGCACTTGTGAAGAGTAATTGCACATTTGCAAGATATACTGCAAGATTTATAGTAGCATCTCCCAATATCTTGCAATATGAATAGCTCTGTCTTACTGCGAGAGGTAAATTGGCACAATAACACAGCGTGGCACAGTTTTGCACAATATCTTATGTTATCTTCCATGAAAACTCGGGAATTATATTGTCTGTCACTTTTCTGTGTTTATTACTGATTATTCTGCAAGGCTGTATTTCACATCTACTCCTTGTGAACATGAACAAATCCAGACTAAACAGGATACAGTTAGAGATGAAATATTGTGTTTGCTGAGATATCAGCATAGAGACCTCAGCAATTTTTTAAACAGGAAAATTGAATTATGGGTGCCAAGGGCCCGGAAGTCAGAAGTAAATGTAGTAATATAACCTACATTTCAACAGGAAAAATGGTTGTGCTGAAGATAATGATCCTTCAGAATTTGAAAATTATGCATCTTTCTGAAAATTTGAGAAGTTTTCCTCTCTCTTCCCATTTATGTCTTTGCCAGAAGTTGAGACTTCGTGTAGCTTCCAGACAGGAAACATGTCCATAAATGCCTTTCACTTGGTTAGAGCAGACTGCTACCGAAGTCCTGTAACAATCTATGCTAAATAACCTCCAGCGCATACTCCCATCACCACCACGGCTGCTACCTTGCATCCGTTGGGTTCAAAAGAACATGTTGTCTATTTCACACCTTCTAAAATTCATTAGCACATTCATTGGTGCTTAACCCCTGTGAGGTACCTAGTGAGCCCAGAAAACTGAGGCAACAGCACTGCAGAATGAGACTACACCACAAACAGCGCTGGGGGCTGCCAGTGGTCCGTAGATAAGTTAAAAAGTATATATATGGCTCTGATTCACAGGAATGAGAATACCTGTCTGGTTATCCTCAATACTCTGCAGCCAAAAAAAAAAAAAGCGCAGCTAGCTCATGCAGAAGAGAGTTATGTTGTTTTATCTGCAATTAGTCTGCATTTTTGTTTTTCTCTGTTATTCCAGGTCAAAGTGATATTCTATATTCAGTAGTGGGGCACCAGTCTCATATCTTCAGTATTGCACTTGTCCTGTTTGCTTCGAAATGGAAGGATGGTCACATCACCCACCTCATCCCCTCCTATGTGGTGGGCCACGGTTCTTCTTCCAGCACCTTCTGCACATGGAGGATGCAGCCTGCTGCATACTGGAGCTGCGGCTTTAGAAGGATCTGCTGCCCTTTTCTCACCACTGCCGCTCAGAGATACCGCTGTATTGAGAGGAATTTTGAGGTAATCGCAGTTTGATTATTAGGGAAAAGAAGTCATCTAGTAGAATGAGAAAACGCACACACTCTGTGATATGACCGTAAATAACTACACTTAACATGAAATCAAAGCCCGTAACTTGGGACAAGTATCCCAGCTTCCAGGAGAAGATGGAATTTTTTCATGGCAGGCTTATCACTGGTTTCCGAAATGGACCAAGATAAACAGGATAAACTCTTTCATGTGGTTGCTGTGATTAAAGCAAGGTCCTCAAGTTGGCAGCATGTCTTGGCAGGTTCCAAGTAGAAATGGGAGCTGGTTTGGTTTTTTCTTTCTTTCAGAGAATCCCGCTGCTAATTGTACATAGGCTATCTTGGCAACTGGCATATGCTGGACTACATGCCTTCCGTGGGCTTGGAAATCTCATGGCAGTAATCACAAGGACGCTAGTCCTTATGGCAGGCATCAAATGGGCTACTGCCAGGTCTTTGAACTACAAAAATAAATAGAGAATAAAACTGCATTGTGTTGGCCAAGCCCAAAGCCCGATTGTCTGTCTTGGAGCATGCTCTGGTGAGGGTGTTTAACTTGGACTTTGGCCATCACATGTGGTAGCTGTGAGAGTGGTAGAAGAGAACAATATCAGACGGTACGTTTAACAGTGTGTTGGCTTGGCAGTCCTCAGGAAACTGTTTCTCCCATTTTGTCTCCTGGGACTCTGAGCTCTGCCCTCTTGATTGAGCTTCTGTGTAAGTGGATGGATATATCGGGTAGTGCAGGCTTCTCCCTGGTCCTACGAGGGACCTTAACTTGTCCCCTGAAGAAAGAGCTCCACGCACGGATCTGTTACACGTGCTTATGGCTAGGAGAGGACTCATGTACAGATTCCTTGGCAGTTTTTGACAGCTCTGACTTAGGGGATGCTCTGGTTGAACCTCTCTTCCCCCAAGGACTTGGGAGGCGAAGGAGCAGAGCAGCATGTTTTGGCCGAAGCACATTTTTTTTTTTCTCTGCCTGTTGTGGGCACACTGTAGCGCAAACTACAGCCTCCACTGTCCTTGCTCAGTTAAGTTTTTGCACCAAAAGGGAGTGTCCTGCCAGCCCCTCAGTGTGCCAGATACCTGCCTACCCGATTGCTAAAACCACGCAGATGTGTGTGCATATGCAGGTGTCTTCCTGGAAAGATGCACCACAGTTTTAATATGCTGTACGTTGCAGACACTACACTGAGTGGTTTTATGGCTAAATTAATTTGTTATGGGTTATAAGGGTTTCTGAACAAACTAAAAATGAGGATGGAAATTTTCTGAGGGAGCAATATTGCAGCTTCTGTGTATGACGTTCTTATTTCTTCAGTAAAAGTTTTTGCATTCTTTTGATGCATTAGATATTTGATAAAATGTTGATGAAAGAAAGAAGAGAACTTAAGAAGGGATGGATTCCCTAGTACAGTCCATTTGTTTTGTGTCTCTTTGGGAATGCAAAGCAGCCGTGAACTCAGTTCCTGACTGTTCCAAGTTATCAGTATGGCACAAATCACTGGAAATGCTGCTTTGCATTCTGAATGACTGGAAAATAATTCAGAATAACTACATTAAAATTCAAGGTATATTTCCAGGGTTTTTTTCAAATGGTCAGTCTACGTTATGAAAGAGAAAAATACATCAGAAAATTTTGTGAGTTCTCAGATGAACATTTTATCACATTAAAACTATTTTATTTAGTTTTAAAGCAGTGTTTGTTGTAAAAAAAATCACTTGTGGGAAATCATGTGGGAAATACACTGTGTAATGCATGAATATGAGATGAAGCTCTCCTCTTTGCTATCTGCAGTGGTGGCCAAGCCCGTTGCCAGCCATGGGATAAGGGCAGAGGGTCCTCCCCATTTTCTTCCCAAGGAATGATAGGACTCATGCTTTCAGAATGCTAATTAAAAATAAAATAAAAGGAGGATGCTACAGACTTTGTTGAAGCAAATTAGGGAGGAGATGGATAGCTTATGATAATGATGTCTGGACATCAAGAGATCCATAGTGTTGTAGGAACATTTAATTAAGTTGGCAAAATGTGAGTTCTTTTTTTGGTGGATAACAAATTATGTCATTCCTTTTATTCTTTGTATTAGAGAGCTTTAAGTAGCAGTTTTAATTGTCTTTCCTCAGCTCCATGACATTAGAAAGAGATTATTTTTAACTGACGTAGCTTATGCTTTCTATTTGAAATACCCATTCACTGGGCTAGGATTTTTTGCATTTAGCTTAAAGGCGTGTTGATCATTTCTGACTCAAGTAACATTTACCTGAATACTCACCTGAACAGAAGAGGTAACGGGTCGTTGCTTATGGCCCTAATGATTATTATCGTGCTGTGCTTTGTTTCTCTGCTATGGTTTCCTTTTAAGGTACAGTGGCAAGAGAAATACATAGAAAAATACAGAAGAAAAGCTATCTTTTGGCAATCTCTCTCCTAACCGAAACCAAGAAATACTAAAAATACCACATGGATGAGGACATGGTGGAAAGCCCGATTCCTAGAACAGATCGCTGTAGATTGAATCGTAGATCGTTGACTGGACAGCAACCTTTGGGATTTCATGTGAAATGCAATGTGAGTCTTCAGTTATTCATCCTTTCTGCGTATAGAAGAACTGCATAAAGGCTTTGACTAGCAGGCAGAATGTTTGTGCTCTGACCTTCTGTTACTGACAGGGGGTACTATTCTTTTTACTTGTTTTTTTGTACACAATACTACCAAATACCATCTCCTTATTTGAGTACATGAGGTGAATAAGCACAATGAAGCTTCAAAATCACACTCACAAACAGATCTTGAATGGTGGAGCTCTTTAAATCCTTCCTGAAGGAGGTAGACTTATGCAGCTGTTATGTGTAGCTTTATTTGTGGTAATTTTATATGATATTTAATTGATGAAACTCAATATGTGTAATACCAGGCTTGTGACTTGATGCTGAAATGTTCCAACTTGCTTCCTTCTTTTTTCAGAGACGGATCAGAAGTACTGCCTGAGAGCATTCTGGTGGAAAGGACACTGGTTTTCAAAAGGCCTGGTAAGAGAAAGAGCTCAGGGCTGACAATGTTTCTGATTTTTCAAGAAATGTTTTTCAAAAGAGCTTTTTCTATTTTCCCCCCCTCAAACTCTCTCAAATCCTTTGATTTCTTATAAAATCCACGGGAATATTTCTGGACTGAAATTTTTTTAAATCGTGACGTTTATGATCTACAGATGCAATATCCATCTCCATTGCTCTGACTTGCATACTTTGTTTTTTTAAAACTTCCAACAGTTGAGTTTTGAGTATTTGTAGCCAAAGTGTCTTTCATATGTCTAAGTGTTTAAAGAAGACTAAGCCTTTTTTTGCCTTGTAACTGTTACAAGTGCTTCATAATCTGTGTTTATTTATTTATCTTATTGGGTTTTTTTTCTACCTGTGGAACAATTTTTGCTGTCATTGCACTGTGTCAACTAGGCCAGAGATTTATTCTGACTTCTGTTTCCAAATAACCGCTTGGATTAGTTAATTATACTCAACTTCACAGAAGGAGTAATTCTAGAGCAATCACTGTCCCTAACTGGAAGAAAATCACATGGCACATGTACCTGTGCACATGAGAGTACAATGTCACTGTGTAGCATCTTTGCTAAGTACAAATAGATTGTTTAATTTTAAAAATATTTTCTTTAGTCCACGTAAGAGGATGAGGTTCTGTTATTTCATTTCCATTATTTCATTTTAAGCAGCACGCTATTGTGTGTAATGGTAAGATGATTTGATTTGCTTGATGTGCCTGTCCAGGGTAAATTTGAAGAGAAAATTTCATTAAACGCTTTAAAACTTTTGGGTTTTTTCATAAAATTTAAATATAAATATTTTGTTTGCTGCAATACTGATCACAAATCTATCCCTCACAGACTCTGCCTATATTTTGTTAGGAATACATGCACTATATAATTAAATAACCCAGAATATACATCCTGGAACCCATAGGAGACTTGTTAGTTCAAAGACCACTAGAGAGCCAGTGTGCATACTTTGTTGTTTCATGTTTCTCAATTTTATGCCATGAAAATTAATAACTGAGAATAAATTAAGTTACCAATAAATCTTCAAAGCATCTTCACTCTTCTGATTTTAATTATCTAATTGATAATTGTGCAGATCAAAGATTTCCCTGGAACTGATCCAGTTTCAACAAATGAACATTTGTATGTAGAAGAAGAACTAAAGACTTGTTTAAAACTGGATGCAAAAAAGATTTCCATTACATTTTTAATCTTGTTCCTAAGTGATCTTAGGAACAGTGAAAGTAGTTATAATTGAACAAAATCTATTCTGCCAGGTACCTGCTGATTATATTCTTAGAGATTTTTCATTTTTTAATACACTGTAATTAGTACACTTTGGCTGGGGAATTATATCTCATTAGCTCAATTCAGGATTAGGAAATGTCCTTTGCAGAAGATAGGTTTATGAAACTTTACTAGGATATTGAAACTGAGCTAACTCAAAAGGGAGATGCAGGTAGTGAGCCTGAAAGGATTGTTTGTTAGTGTAAGGAAGATCAAACAGATGAAGCATTGAAGAATCTCATTAGGCTTTAGGCATTTGCAGATGTTGAGAAGAAAAAAGTTGTGTCACGTACAGACCTTTTTAATAGCACACAAAAAACAGATGGGAGGTGATGCTGAGGACACTGCTGCAGAGGCTCAGTGTCTTATTCTTGCATCAAACAGGTCAATGTATTGCCCTATTCATGATGGAAAGCCAAAAATGGTCTTCCCTTGTTTCTTAGATCTTTTTTTAGTCATTCGTTCTTTCCCCACCACAAAGACTTCTGTTGGTGCAGGTACCCACAAGCCTGTATGGCTCCCCCAAGGCTGGTATTTTCTCCCGAGCTGTCTCTGTCTTTTATCATTTCAGAGCTGGTAAGAAAAATTTCTAGTAAATTCATGCATTAGGGAATGCTAAAGTACAGTTTGAGAAATAATATTGCAGTCTTTTCTTTGTTTATGGATTGTCATGTGTTGTGTTCCCTGGAAAGGCTGACTCTTTGCCTTGTCCCATTTGCAGTGCGTTGTCCGACAAAACCCCCAGGACAGAGGGAGGCTGGCAAGGCAGGGCCTTCCCTGCAAGTTTCTGAAACACAAGTGGAAAGCAGCCCCTGCTGAAGAAAGATGCAGCACTGGTAGTGACCGATGGGCACAGGAAGGGTTCTTGAGCCAGAGGTAAGAAAGCCATTTTTCTTAGGATGGTAAGCAGTCTTGGGAAATCTAAAGGCTGCTGAACTAAAAACCCTTTGCTAGTCGTTCTCTACCATTAGTAGAGCCAGTTAAGCTTTTTATCTTATATTATTTTTGCCTCACTTGGTTTTTACTGTTGTTTAAACAATTTTGTACTTCTTTGCTTCCCCCTCCCCAAATTACAGAACCTAGCTCGTAGTATTTTTGAGGTGCTTTGAGATTGACCTGGAGGTTTGGGAGATCCCATTAAAAGTGTGTTATTACAGCGTATTGTCTTGCAGCCAAAAAAATAAGTCATGTTGGTTAGAAACTGGAAGCAGAAATTGTGCAACACAGAGCTCAGTTTACTTAGGATTGTTAATGGTGTATCTAAAGGGAGGGGAAAGAAAGTGGAAAAGATAGGAACGAGAATGATGTGTATTGCTAGAGCAGAAAGCAGACTTGCAACATGAAAGAGTGAAAAACCATGCCAAAGTAATTAGATGATATAAGCACAAGGCAGGAAAGTTAGCCAGCACTTATCTTCATTTATAAATAACGCTTCTGGACACTTCTTCCCATCCCCATTTAAAGACAAATATTCTGCTGTAAACCAGACGTGCTCTAAACATCAGAGTCTCACTTAACCTGGATTAACCCAGTGGTTCTCTGCAGGATATGACGAGGTCAGAGCAACGCAGTTTATCTCCCTGTTTTGAGTACATCAGGTGTCGGCACTCCAGGGCTGCGCTTTTTGATAAAGGTTGTACAGAGAACAATAGGAAGACATGAATCCCGCGTAGTCCCCCCTCAAGAAGGAGACTAATCCAAACTCGATATCTGGTTTTACTCAACTGTAGCAGAATAGAGCCTCCCAATATGAAATAGGAATTTGAACAAATATCCCTCATAGACTCTGAAATTTGGAGACCTGACATGGGCTCTGCATGCCTTGTAGCCAATTAAGGATAATGGAAAGGGGTCACCAGTGGCCCTTAGGAGGCTTTGAAAATGTCTGTTGCAGTGTTTAACTTGCCAGAAATCGCTTGTACTTGATGCAGCTCTTCAGCATGGTTCAGTACTTTACTTAGTAGTCAAAGTGGTTATTTCTTCTGAAAGACTGATTACCATGGACATGATTTAATTCAGAGATTCCCGTTTTGTTTCAAGACGCAGGTTTGCTGGGGGCTTAGCTGGTTAGCCTATGTCCAGAGCAGCAGAATGCAGAGGGGCGGTATTTCAACGTTTAAGATGAGCTTGTGTCTTCAGACTTGTGAACGTAGCTCCCTCTGGAAAGCATTTGTGATTTGTCTGCTCACTGTTTACATGTATTCTCAAGCCAGGCTTCCTAAGACTGGGCTTACTGTGTTAGTGGATAAAGCGTCAAAATACTGTGGTCACCCTCTCTGATTGTCTGTTAGTGGTTTGTGGGAAGGCAGCTGGTTGTCTGTAATGCTATTTTTCTTTCTTATTGCCAGTTGCCAAGTCACACAAAGGACATATTAAAAAAACAACATTAAATAATGCTGCTTTCCCAAGCCAGTGATTGCTTATGTCTGCCATAGAGGTGTCAATAAAAGGTAAATGTGAGGGGAAGATGTCAGCTGTGGTCACTCACAAAGAACAGGTAGAGCCACTTCAATGACCAGCTTCATTGCAAGCAAAAAGGAATTTTAGGAAGTTTTTTCTGATGAAGTATACTTTTGGTTATGAAACTGTGAGGCCTCCTTAGCTTTTATTTAGTAAGGAAATCAGTGGATTAATCAGAAAAATTACTAAGTCCTTCAAACTTACATACATTTTGTAGGCTAAAAAATGTGCACGTAGTATAATTTTATTTACCCATGACAATATTTGTAGCTTCCAGCAGAACTTTAAGGAGACACGCAGAACAAATGCAAAAACAAATGTTCTTTAAGTTTTTCTGTATCACCACCAAATGCAGGTGTATATATATGCTTAATGTTCCATTTAGGAAACAAACATCTGTTTCTGGGCCTTTTGGGGTTTTGCTTTGTGTCATGGGATTATCAAAGAGCGACAACCTGTAGATGCAAAAAAGATTGAAACAATCACTGGAAAATATATGACAAATATCAGGTTCTTAAAACAGTTCTGTTCAACCTTCTCTTCAGCCTCTTCATTCAGCAATTAGGGATTATGCTGAGAATCTGACTGAAATGTAATTTAAAGTAATATTGATCTTGAGAACCACAGTGAACTCTGCTCATAACCAAATAATGAGAGGATTAAGCTGAGTATCTCAGAAGCATTTCATTAAGGCCTGATGCAAAGAGTTGAATTTTTAGAATGACTGTGATAAAACCATGTTATATACATGAATATTTGGCTTGATTTCAAGAGTGGGAAGAAGTCCGTCGTGTTGCATATTTGAAAAATAATAGCGTTTACTTAGGATGTGACTTTTTAGGCAGATACTACTAAAAATCTTAGTTGGAAGTATTATACTTTATTCTGGAAAGGACAAGATAGAAGCTGTTGCTTTTTTACTTTGACCTTTAAATGTCACCGTAATTGTCATCATTTCACATGTTGTTTAAAGCAAAGAGCAATTTATAATGGTAGAGAAGTAGGATTTATTCTGTATCTCTTTTTAAAGGAAACATGCAACTTGAATTGTATACTTCAGGCTCTTTCTTTCTTTCTCCTCTGCCAGTGTTCTTTTTGATTGCTTGGATGCCACATGGTATTATGGCCCTTTTATCTTTTATATGACTATCACCTGCAGGCAGTTGCATCTGAGCTCCTGATCCCTGACCACAGCTTCTCCTAAACCTCTGGGAAGCATCAAAAAGATTTAACAAAAGGCCAAAGAAATGAATACATTTTTGTTGTTGTTAAAGGATCTTAGTGGACAGTCCAGGTTATCACTGCACTCATAAATGAAAAATGTATTTATTGAGTTTTGTCAAGTCTCTTGGGCTAGCACTCCTTATACAGTAATAAATGTCCTCTGGATCAGACCACCGTGGTAGGTTTTCAATTGGAGATCATTGATTCCAGCAACTCTCTCAGGGTCAATAATCTCCATTTAGCTGTAGTCGTTTTCTTTATTTTGTTATATCCAGCAGCACATACTGTACCGTTGTGCTTTTCAAGTTGAACTCAACACGAACTCTGGGCTGATATCCTGCCTCTTCAGGGTAGAATTTTATTTGAAATAGTGAAATTGTAGTAAATGTGAAGGAACCAGGTTGGGACTTTCAAAGCCAGTGTTAGATTTTTAAAATTTCCTATATTCGTTCCTCAGTCATTAATGAAAGAGGATGTCAGAGCTATCAATGTTAGGATTTCTTATGACACTAACATTGAGCTTTTTCGGTTGACCACCTGACAACTTTGTGCCACTGAGCAGATTCGAATTGAAGTGCTGTCTTAACAATGTTTGTTTTCCTAAAAATATCTGAGAACAGTGTAACCAGAATGGTGTTTACTTACCTTCTCCCGGATATATCCAGTTCTGAGCTCAGAATTCTTGCTCCGTAGCTTAGCTTTGAGCACAATTCAGTGGTGACTCAGCTTGATCAGGGAAGATTTCTCACCACCCTGGGGCTATTCTCGGACATCCCCGCTTTGCTGTCTTAGTGGTCAAAGGATCAAAGCGCAACTCTTTGCAACTCCTGGGCATGGACATATCTATATGGGCCCATCATTTACCAAAAACACCATTATAAGAGATGTTTTGAAACATAGTTAAGTACAGGATTTGGGATTATTTGAAAGTATTAGCTAGACCTGCTTGTCGCGTTTGTGAGCTGCTTGTCTTTTCCTTTTGCAAGGTACAGCTTGCTGTTTTAAGAGGCACCATAATCTTACTTGCTTTGCCTCAAAATATTTGTCTTAAAATGCACTATGGACTGCAGCAGTTCACAATCTGCGTGTCCAGCAGCTCGGACAACTTTGTGGCGAGGTCAGGATGGTGTTAGCTGGGTCCCCGCCTGAGTGCTTTCACCTGGTGTTGCTGACTTGCCTTATCACCACTCAGGGTTACTTTGAGAATCATCATTTTTAGTAGTCTGGATGTCCTAGAGATGATGGCACCAAAGGGAAAATTTTATGTTAGTGAAAAATATGCTTTTAAAATACTTTCCCATTGTATTTAATGTTGGAACATTCAGTGCTGGAGTAAAAATGAAAATAGATGTTATTCTTACCCTAATCCTTCTCTATATTACAAGGATTCTGTTGCTTTTTCCACTTGTTCTTGGATTGTAATTGTAAAATTATCTTAGCAAGGTACCACAATAAAATGCTCTCCAGCTGACTATAATATCTTTCTCAGTATTATTTCAGATTTTCTCTGATATGTTGAATGTCAACAAGAACATAACTGGATAATACCGGTGACATTTCATTCTTCGTTTACTACAAGAAATAGAAGAGAAAGGGCCCAAAGAATTATTTTATATTGAGCATTGCGTAAGTATCTCTTTTCTTAAAAAGAGGCTCTCTTGTGTGACTTTCTGATTTGTGTTATCAGAAGATTGAGGCATTTCTCTCCCTTTCCTTTACAAAGCATTCTTGTTTTCTTGTTTAGACCATTCTCAGAACCACAGATCTGAGATGCATCTTGGCTGGTATTATTCCAGTTTCAATGCCACGTGTCAAAGCGAGTGTCTCAGCTTGCCTGTTGCAACAAACCCCTGAGCACGTCCTCGGCAAACCAGGTATTTCAAGAAACTGAAACTGCCGAGCAGTTTTGTTTAGTTAACGACAATTCTTTCTCTGCTTCCTCTTCTAAACCTTCACCAGACACCAGGTATAAATAAGGCTCTTAACTGGAGTTTATAATGTGGTGGTGACTGAAGATAAGAGAGGCAGCTCTCTCAGCCCATCCTGTGTGTGCCTCAGGATCTGAATGCAATGTGGAAGAGACTTCGTAATACTTGTGGTAGTTATTCCACAAAGTGATTGAAAAACACCCCTGAGTTTTTTTCTTGATTTGATTTAATGGGATAGTATCGTGACCATTTCTTCAATATTCCTAATACTGTACCTTTTCTTTTCCTCTGGTGAAACCTAGTCATTTATATTGGTATTTTCTTTTTCAAAGCATGCTTAGTAAAATGGATGCAAATCCGTCTGCTATTGCAGTTACTATCGTGACTTCAAGTACTTTGATTCCAGATTGTGGCAAAAAACAACTTTTCCAATCTGAAATGTCTAAAATTTGGTTTTGTGAAATGCCTGAAGTCTTTATTTTACTATCAGGAATAAACAGTCTTCACAAATTTCAACCCACAGTACTTCTTCCAAAAATGAAAGTGAATGTACAACAAAACATATAATTCTGTAATTGTCTGTAGTCTTCAAAGAAAATCAAAATTGAACTACACATTTTGTAACAGGCTCACTGAATGAAAGTTAACGGTTGAGAGCATTCACGGCGCATAGACAGGACAGTGCTAATGCGTCTGTGTAAGCAGTACCCTACATCTATCTGTCTGGATATATGATCGTGAGCTGAAGATTGTTTATTGTCAAAGACTGAGTGGCTAATAAATGCTGGCAATGGCTTGGGTTCACTGGAACACTGCACAGCTGCAGCTTTAGTCAGACTTTCCCTTTTCTGAATTCTGTAATCCCTTCAATATTGCATTAAATATGTTTTCAATATTTAGCTGGATAAAACCGTGCTGAATATTGCAACCGTTGAATTTGATATTTGTCACTTTGGAAATCTATATAGGGCAGAAGGTAATGTTTTTATTGCTGAAACCTAACGCAGCCTCTTCTTGGGCTTGTTTGGCAAGTCGGAGGTTGACGCTTGGGCTATATTCAGCACTTGGTAAGCCTTTGCAATCGCTCGGAGGTGGAGGCATGTCAGGATTTCTGAAGCCAAATTTCAGGCCTTAGTGCTTGGCTGAACTCACTGAACTGACCTGTCACCCTGTACAAGAATGAGTGTAGATTTTGGTAGAATTTAGCGTATGGATTTTGGATTTGTTATATTTCATAGTCCAAATACTTGACGAGCCAGGAGTCGGAACGGTTTATTAATATGTCATTATTTTTTATTAGTTTTCCTAAACAATCAGCCGGTCTATTGTTAGCTGATCTATTGTCTCTCTCCCAACTTTTTTAAAACAAGTTTTATCCATGAACCAGATTATTTGGATAACAGTGATAGCAATTAATGATGTGGGAGCAGGGAAATATGCTCCCCTTATGTTGTGGGTTCAGAATTAAGACAGGGAATCCAAACACATGCCGTTCAAGTTAACCACATGGCCTAATGCAGTCCTGGCGATGCTAAAGCTTGCTGTTTTTCCACCAGCAATTACTTTCCCAGCTGCTGTTGGAAGTAAAAAGGAGAGCACACCAAATGGAATGGGTTGTAGGCAGCAAAGATAACCCAGTGCTGCTTGTGGTGATTGCTTTAGACATTAGCCTGACCTCGAAACAAGTGGGCTGGAGGCATTCGGAATAGAGGAGGTCGTTAAAAAATCATATTCAAATATCAAAGTACTTACTTGTTCTTTTTTGCCCAGCTGTATTAGTAATAGCTTGATCAGACTTAAGCAAAAAGCCTACTGAATCCATTAGCTGCAGGTCACTGATTCAAGCAGATTAACAGTAGCAGAAGTGTGCATTAAGTGGAGGATGAATTACTGGTGTCTGTATAACTACTTCTAGTGCTCGCCTGGAAGTTAAAGCTAATTTCAATCACTTATTGTCAGCCACAGTGGCACCAACAAGTCAGTGGGTCATGGAGACTAAGCCATGCATTCATCTTGAAGTAGTCCCTGAAGAAAAAGGCAGGAGAGTGTTGGAGAGGCTTTAATGAAAGTTGCTTCCATTCTATGGAAATGTAGAAACCTTTAGGAATCATAACTGTTGACACCTCCTAGGGTGTAAAAAAACCTCTGCATTCGACTGAACTGTTATGAACATACGTTGAAAGTGAGAAGCCTAGTGTTAAGGTGCAATTACTACATAATAATGTGGAACGTAAACTCACCCTGCTTTGTCTCTTTATGATAAACTCTTTTCATCTAGTCTCTTAACAGTGACTCATTGGCGAAGCATTTTAAGTGATTCGAATAAACAGAAAAATTGGATACTAGTTTCTTTGTTCAAGAAGAAACTCACAAAAAAATAATGAAAAGGACATAAACCTTACTCTGTCTTGTGTGTTTGGATTTCGGCTCGCTAGTATTTTAAGTACACAAAGCAATTTGCCAGGTTATGCCACTTTAAAAAACATTGAGAGCTGGTGTGTCTCACCTATCCAGGCTCTGGTAAAATGTATCGTATTTGGTCTTTATACCCATAACAGTGATTGATCTTGTAGTAATGTAATAGCTCAAACAGACACTAACCCCCTCCCATGACAGACGCCGCATATTCTTTCAAAGGGGAAGAGTGACATCTGTAGAAGGCCTTCTTTTGGTAGTAAAAATGTATAGATACTGTATTATATCCTTACTAATTTGAAAGTCACAGCACGGTCAATCTTTGTCTGGCAGAACACGTTGCGTGTCAGTTTTTGTGTAATGTGGTTTGTCTGTTGGTTTGTTTTTTCAAGAATGGTGTCAAAAAATGCAAAGAGAAGTCCAGGGAACCCCAGCATGGGATGCATCTGTTGAACAGCAAAGCGGAGAGATACACCATAATTATAAAAGGTAAATAGAAACATTGAGTAATACAAATATTTCCTTCTCCCCCCTCCTTTGGCAGGTCACTGATGCTGTTGTCACAGTTAGAGCTGAATAAATAATTTTTACATCACTGTCCCCTCTGGTAACGTCACAGACCTCAGTCCACAAGGACTATTTTGCTGCCATGTCATATTTATTTAATTGGTTTTTCAGTGTCACGCCACAGCTGCTTTTGATATCCCAGTCAACATTTTTCTCACTCAGCAAACATGTTTCGCATTATGTTTTCCCCAGATCAACAGGCATTCATTTTTCTATCAGATGAAACTTTCAGCCCTTAGTCTCAAGTGCTGTAGGCTCCTTTCTCTCCATTCTTCTTGCTTTCTGGCCACATAATATTTTTCCAATCAAATATTGCTTCCGGCCTTTATTCAGAAGCTACCACTTGCAAATCACTGTCAGATACATGAAATGAAGCTTAGGTTATTACTAAGCATTGGAGCTTTCCTTAAGGCATCTCTTCCCTTTCCCATACACAAATTTATGTGTTAAGATTAGTCATTATCATTTGTTAATGGTCAAGGAGACACGGGCCTCCGGTGGGATTTACAGCCCTTGCCTCGGCCAGCCTGTTTGGTTTGGCACGATTTGCTGTTTCTCTATCTCTGCCGCTGTTGTACGGCTCTGTCGGCACATACGGGCTGCGTGTGACCCTTGCAGCAAGTAAAGGACGGGCCGTGGGCTCACTTGCCCCCTCCCGGGGCTCAGCTCTCTGGCTGCCGACCACGGCACTCACAGAAGCGCAGCCCCGTGGACGATCTATGAACCCTGCAAGTGCCCTTTGGAGACTCAAAAAAACCATCTGGGCAGATCGAATTGCACCATTTTGTCCTTAGCTGGAGAGCCCGCCAGTTATTTAATTATGGGGAAAATGTTGCACAAGAATAACATGGAGGAATTGTACTGCAGAGAAATGCTGTTACGCAAAGATAGGTATCTGCATTTTTTGCATTCAGTTCGGGGCTGCCGTCGCAGATAGGTGAAGCAGCTGGGCTGCACCTGGTTTGTATCTAAAAAGGCTTTTGCTCGTGAATAAGTACATGAACTAAAAATAACATTGCCGATCTAATCTACTTACACTCATAAAACCTCAACTTCAGTATGGGTGCCCTTGGAAAAAGGGCTGAAGCAATTTTGTCAAGTTTTAATGCAGACTCATTTTATATTTTCGTTATGAAGAGTGGAGTTTAAGGCCAAGAATGTGTATAGCCAGACTTTGTTTGGGGATTTGAAAACACAATTTCATGTTTATTTTTCTGTCTAGAAGGTGGTTGCTTAATCCCAACAATCACCACATAGTCTGGCTGTTGGGGTTCCAGCAGTAGCCCTTCTTACTGCCTGTTTGGATCTTCAATAATAAGATTCAGGTTACAATTAAGGAAAACCACAAGACACCTGACAGCAAGAAGGAGGCTCCATGAAAATAAAACCGCTAAGGTTAGAGACCAGCTCATAGATTTGTTCTTGTAGTGTCTTTATTTTTGTGATTGGAAGTCTTATTTCTGAAAGCCAAGCAACAAGTTTGCCTTATATAGTCACTGTAATCGATGATATAGTCCTTCGACTATTCTTCTTGTTTGTGAGCACGGTCAGAAGTGAAATGCCTTTTTCCTGTTGCAGTCCACCTGCTTTATTTTTAAACCGCAGATGTCAATTTTCTCTTTTCCTTTACCACTGCTGTGCAGTCCCCCAAACCGTCTCTTCCCTCCCGAGTAGGAGGAGGAAATCATGGCTACTTGCTGCTGGGCTCAAGCAGAGCTCTTTAATAGGAAAACTACATTTTACTTAGGAGAATAACATGATGTGGCAAGGCTATGGCAACAATAACACCTCTACTGCCAGAAAACACTTACCCTGGGTGGCTCAGGTGGCCTCAAATATTTAAGAGCATTTTTCTTATACTGTAAATTCCCTCCGGTGCATTATTTTCTACCGAGAGCTAATAACTACCCTGTCTGTAAAGCAACTGGTCTTAAGTTTATTAGCTTGCAAGACACAAAAATAGCAGACACATATCACTGACATTTAACAAAGATATCTTTAATGGGTTTCTGTATTTTTTCGTACGCACCACACGTTTCTCTTTAGTTAGAAAAACACATTTTGAACCACATTCTGCGTAACTTCTTATGAAGTAAAACACATTTTCCAAAAAGTCCTTAATGCTTCACCAAATACTGAGTCCCTTTTCTAAAAGTTCTGAAGGTTTTTGCGAAAGAAATAACATGGCAGCTTCCCCAATGAAAGCTGTTTCACCCTTGCTGCAACAACTGTGCTCTTTCC
>NW_009725694.1:43875-56226 GCF_000703405.1 Apaloderma vittatum
CACGGGAGAGCATCATCCTCTTCCTGCGCTGAAGCGGAAACGATGGCCCAAATGGTTTTCGTATCCAAGTGACTTCCCCGTTCATGCTTCTTTGAATATCAGTCTGTATCTTTTGAGTGGAGGTGTGGGTCACAAGAGAATGGTGAATGTGAACACTCTAGAGCCAAGGTGTAATGCCGGTATCTTCCGGTGGTTAAATAGAAGAGGTTTCCACTAGCTGGGCACATCTTGTGGGTAGATGATGCCCACAGAAGGTGGTCCAGTCGAGCGGAAATATTCATTCTGGAAGGTGTTTATAGCTAGAATATAGTGAAACTGTAAAGAGGTAAAAGACCTTCAATTTCTATATTTTTGATAGGCAAATATGTACAAAATAACTGATCCTCAGTGACACAGAGGCTGTTATTACCTGTTTGCTCTTGCAGTGACTGTGTCCTCTTGAAATAACAGCAAGTCACACATGAACTCACCATGGTCACAGTAAACAGCAGGTACTATGGGGGAAAATGGAAAAAAAAGGGTGACAAGTTTATTTCTATTTTAAACTGACCTCTACAATTTTTGGAATGCGAATTTTGGTGTGCGGAGGAGAATTTGAAAAATTGCTCCTCCCAAGTGACTCAGCTTTTGAGTTGAACCATGTGGAACTTCAAAAGCTGAAGCTGAATGTTGTGAAAGTCCTCCTTGAGGGCCCAGGACTCTACTGAAGTTGTGGCAAAAGTTTTATTAGCTTAAATGGGAATGAGAACAAGCCTGTGATTATTCTTTTTTAAAGTTCATGAAGAGGTCCAAATACTAATTGCCTTGACTAGTAATAAGAAAAATTCAAAGAACAATAGTTGTACGTCCTGGAATTCCAATAGTAAGAGCATCTGTCGGTGTCCCAAATTGTCAATAACCTGAAAATCAGAGGGATTAATTTTCTTTTTCTGTGACCCAAACACACACAAGGTCTACCCAAAAGCCTGCCTGGGTGGTATGTTGGAGGACAAGGAACGGAGATTAAAAAATTCAGAAAAGATCCAAGCTTCATGCTGAAGAGAAGGGATTATTTCTAGGGCTAAAGAGGGGGAGTGATGGTGTTTTATAGTCGAACGGTTTCATATGACTTACAAGGAATGTGTATATTTCTGTCTTTATTGGCTCACCTACTTAAAGGTGAACAAAGGTGCGACGTGTCATTATCAGAGTGCCAGTGGAGCTTCGACTGCAAGCTCATGAAAGCGATGTCTCTCCACGATCCACAATAAGAGCAGACATTTGACAGTAAGCTCTTCCTCACCCTCCTCCAAAATTTTGACATTTCAAAATGTTAACACTTTTTTTTTTCTGGATGACTGGCCATTGCTAATTTGGATAGAAGTTATTTGGCTACAATACTTCTGGAAAAAAGCATAGAACATTGGGAAACGTTTGCAAAATGTGGGTAGTACAACCCTGGGTTTTATTTGGACAGTTTCCCAGGCACTGCAGAAATGGAAGCATAATGCCTTTTTATATTTTGAATTTGAAATAAAATGGTCCTTTAGAGGTATTTCAAATTACCACATCTAAGATCTAGTGTTAAAGGTGCTTAGAAAAATTTGCTTGTCCTTTTTATCTGCCACTAGAAAGCAAAGCTGGCAAATAGCAAAAAAAAGGTTTTGTAAGCCATAGTGAGTATTTGTGTGAGAAATGCAAACTAGGATTAAACATAGGATTAACACGCTGAAGGTTTCCAGGCAACCTTATGGAAGGCAGCCGTATAGGATATATGTGCCATTTACACGTTCTTTAATCGCTGTCAAATAATGCAGCAGATCCAGTGTTTCCTTTGCTAAGAATTATTTTATGACTACACCAAATTCAGACTGTAGAGTATCTTTGAGTCACAGGTGCTGGTTTATCTTTAAAATCAGCAAAAACTGTGATCATGTAACCTGTTTTAATGAATAAACATTGCTGCTCTTTACAGTATTTTATCTCTGAAGATGACCCTTAGATTTGTAGGAATCGAGGACAAGCATTTACGTATTTCTAAATTTCCAATAAGGGCAAGATGAATGTTGAAAGCCTTTACTTTCTTCTTCCACAGAGAACAATATAAGTAGCAAAACACTGGTGCCTGCAAAACAGGGTAGTGATGTGTTCTTGGGTCCATGTGTAGCTTGTCCCTAACCACTTGCAGTGGTTATTTCAGTGAGTGGAGGGTTTCTTTCTCATTTCCATCCAGCTCCTGACTCTACTGCAGATGCTGACAGGAGGAAAAAGGGGATATTTGGGTGTATTTTGCCTCTGCCCACATTTTTTTCCAATTTCCTAAGTATTTCTTTTTGTGGTTTTCCATGCGCTTTCAACAATAATTTTGAAGGTGTATTGATTTAGAAGTACTGTTTCCAGAGCACTTGAAAATTATGGTCCTGAGTTTCTTCTGCTTTATGAACACAAAAAGTCACTTAGAAGCAGCGCTAAGGTCAGCAAAGCTGTGACAGCTGGAGAGGAGGTTGTGGCAAAAATAGCTTTAAAGCTGGGGAGCTTCTTTCAAAAGCTGGCTTGTTTAGTATTCTGAGTTGATCTGTCCTTCCATCACCTTGTGCTTGGGGGAAGTGGTAGTGGGGTTGACTGGAGACAATTTACAAATCATGGAGGTAAACTTGGGGCTTGCAGTCAGCCCCTTATCTGTCTACACATACTGCTCACGTGTGGTTAATGTGTGCTGTATTAGTCGTGGGGAAACGGTCCTCTGTGTGTAGTTGACCAAATAGTTCTGCTTTGACTGGTACACATAGTAGGCCAATAAAAAAATAATTTAATACTGTTACCAAATACAATGATTTTCTGTAAGAGTTGGAAAATGCAGTTTGTAATTTGAAACTGTTGTACAAATGCAGGGACATGTAGTTGTTGAAGGGTTTTTACATACCATCTGAAAGACAAGGAAAAAGTCTAGTTCAAATATTTCCCTATTTGCTTTTTGAAATTGTAGCAGAGTCTTAAAGCTCAGTTTTAAAACTGTGAACTTTAAAAAAAAATCAGAGTGCATAACTATCTTTTTCCTTTGTTTTTTTTTCTACTTGCTTCGTTTATCCTTTTTGCAAAAGCAAATTGATTTCTGCTAAAATGCAACTAATGCTACATGTAGTCTATAAACATAATGATTATGGGTTTGAGTTTTAAAATCCTTGAGTTTTAAATATTTATTCAGATGAGTCCCTTCAGTAGAATATATTTTTATATACTTCTTTGCTAACATATGGCAAAATCTACCTACTGTAAAAAGTAAATGAAATTTAAGCATCTGTAGTTGTTGCACATTGAAAACCTGCAGGTGTTACCCCTTGCTACAAATAATGCAGTCTGGGCAAAAAGATACTCCAAGACAAACTGTTAGTTGTGTACATTTATACTGTTGTCAGCCCCTAAAAAGAGCCAAAATTTGTGCAATGCTAATGGAGTAAACAGTATGTGCCATGAAAAGGGGCTTTACATTAGGGGAAAAAAAAAAAAAAACAAAAACTAAAACTAAAAATAACTTACAAGTAATAACTTAAGAATAAACTTGATTTAGAGGTCTTGTATAGGTTGTACCAAGGTGAACTTACGGCTGAGCTTTTGTGACCATCAGTAAGATGCAATTCCTGAAAGGTTTAGTACAGAAGCAGAAGATGAGCAAAACAAACCTAGTAAACCCTTTCACTCCCAGATTCCTTGTCTCCTGCTTCACCAGATCCATCTGTTATTATTTAGGTGGGCTTCATCCTAGGAAAGCAGCCTGTCTCACCAGGGATTTTAGGATGAACACTTTATGAAGTGCATGTAGACCTCTTGAACGCAAAGTAACTGAGGTAAGAGAATTAAAATTCCAAAACCGATAGTCGTTTTTATGTCAGTAATAGTCAGGGGGGCGTTGGAACATTTTAATACACATATTTAGATTTTGAAGCTATTGTATTTAATGAATGATTGGTAAAAGCTTTTTAGAACTTTTCTCATGGGTTCTCAGGGTTCTCACAGTAAATATGTATAAATGTGTATGCAAAGACATTTCAGAGGAATCATAAACTGGGTGAAGTCTGTACTGAAGGAATTAGCCTCTTCTTTTGAACAAATTCATCTACCCTAAGAATCTGGAGGATAAAAGCTCTTGAAATGTAAGAACAGCACTATAGACAACATTGAGCTCTTTAGACTCTTTGTTGTTAGACCTTTCCTGATTTACTGCCGGGCTAAACTCATTAACTACTGGCTCTGTAGTGGTCCCCAGACCAAGTTTTACAACTTCCATTTCAACTTCTGTCTTCAGCTCAGTCTTTGACACGTTGGCCTTGTTAAATCCTTACATGAGTACTAGCTTCATTTCAGGGGAAATACTAGGATTTTTGATCCGTGGAAGGTGAGATGGGTTGTGCACCATTTTATGCTTCCTACGTCACCTTAGGAATAACAGATACATATGAAAATAGCGGTAATACTCTTCTGGCAAAAATCTAATTCATACCTACCATTTAAATAACCTAATCTCAATATACGAGCCCTTCTTTAAAAAACTGTAGCACAAGGTTCCTTGGTAATCAGTCTTTCTTCCACAAAGCAATTTGCTTCACGCTTTCCTCCACCTACACTGCCACATCAGTATCAATTAGTGGGCTGATATTGTGTAAACTATGTCTCAGAACGGCACTTGTTCTTAAGGAAATGGAAATGTGGGAAAATGTTTATGGCATATTTATATAAAAATGGTCTGCAGAAATAACTAAGCAAAATCTTTGTGGGTGACATAATGATTTAGAGGCTACTTAAATCTTTCTTCATTGTTGTTTGTGTCAAGAAATACATGGATGTTTCCACTTAACTGAAAATATGTTGTTTTGAAAGTTATGAGCAGGTTTGCATGCTAAGTCCAGCTTTAGGAGTGAAGTTTAGAAATGCTTTGTTGTTTATTTTAAAGATTTCATTGACAGTACTCGATACCACCACTTTGATAAATAATTTGACTTGTACAGGAAGATCATAACTTTTGCTACAGAAACCATGAAATGAGATTACTTCAGCCTGAAACATTGTTCAAGACATCGTCCCTACCCACTGTGAGAAAATGAAGATATATTTTTATCATTAAGTTGGCCATGTGATACAACTCCAAAGTAAAAGCTTATATCTCAAAAATATCTTGACAGATGGTGAACTGAAGTCTCTGCTTTGACTGTGGAAGCACTGTGCAAACAGAAAGGATGGAAGTTTGAGGTAAGTAAAAGATTATTTTGTCTTATAAGTTAACATATGTCAGTATTAGCCGCTAATAGGTACTTCTGAGGAATATAATTGAAAATTGCCAAAGAGAGTGAGAGTCAAAAGCAAGGACTGCCTTTGTAACCTGTGACTTCATCTGCGCAAAGATACTTCAGAGTGGTTTAGAGAAAAAAATTAAACTTTGTACTTTTGTGCAGTGATGGTGCAGGCTGAATCTCAGCCCCTGCTGCTTTTTTGCTGGCCGGCCAGCTACAAGCACCCTTGCTACTAGAAAAACCTTTTTTCCCCGTGGAAACTATCAAGACTGAATCACATTTTTGTTACGAGATTGCAGGTTTTATGTCCTTTGAGTCTTAGTCCTAAACTTTTTGTGCAGCTGGTACCAAGGGAATTATTTGACTAGCAATTTGCGTTCCTTTACAGATTTATTGTTTTCCCGCCCAAACTGATAAAACTAATTCCACATGCAAATACATCCAAGAAGCTGGTCATTTAGAATGATAGTTATGTGGTGCTTCATGATACCCAATTCTTTGATGTCTAAGATATTACAATTCCTGAGGAAAAAAGGAGAATACAATTGATAATCTTTCTGTCAACCTCACCTTGACTGTTTAGAAAGAACTTCCAAGCAGCGGTTGATCTATTAACTTAGCAGTTTTGAGGAGCTCTGTCACAGATTGGTTGTAATAATTCTTATCAAGATATTTTTTGATTGGTAACAAGTAGTGAGGCCTTTGGGGAACTGTAAGAGAAATGAGGGTACTTACAGTCTTTTTCTTTCCATCTCCATATCTGTTTGTGGCATTAGTCTTGATGTGTTTTGATTGTTTTGTGGTTCAACAGATTTAAATTTGAGAGCTCAAATTAGAGTTTTCTCCATTAAAATATTTTCAGCAAATCATGCTGCTTGGCTGATTTAGACCTTTGGTGTTGCTTTGCTAGGCATATAAATACAAGAAGAAAAGATTGCCAAAAGCAGTGTACCAGCTAAAAAAAACCCTCTTAGTTCTCCCAGAGCTCCCTCTTTTGAGAAGTAAAAAATAGCTCTGAAAGTGGAAGAGTACATCAAATAGTTGGAGTTTTTTTAGTATATCCTTTAGGAGAGTCATGTGATACTTTCCAAACAGCATTTAGCACGTTGTCCATCCCAGTCTTACTCAAGTGGCTGGTGAGGGAGGGGATCGTACATTCAATTTAAATGATAGTCGTTAAGAAACATGTCTATTAAGTTATGACCTTTGCAAGTCACCAAAGCAAGTCTGCCCAGAAACATATAATTCATACAAACACCTGCCCAAAACCAGTTATTCCTAAATCATAAATGGTAAAATGGGGCAATGAACTTTGTATATGAAGCAAGATCTTGACCAAGGTAGAAAACACATGTGGAGCCAGATTTGGATATGGTTTTTGATCCAGCACAGTACTGTCTCTATACCTACCTCTCCTACTTACCACACAGTGAAATATATTTACTTTGTGTCTTACATTTGCATGTCAGTTGAACAAAAAAAAAACCAAAAAGCAAGGCTCCTCAAGGAGTTTACACTCCAAACAAAGCCACTATAGAACATGAAAATAACAAACAAATGAGAGGGTAGGAAATTAAGAACAGGAGGTAAAGTAAATAAAAATAAATAACGCTTCAGCTGCTGGAAATTAGTGTAGTTCTATTGAAGCCCATACAATTACACTAACTGAGCAATCGGTTTGTTATTTCTATTTATTTTATCCTTTGTTCCTTCCTTTTGGTGGAGTTTTGAATTAATTGAACTTCATTGAGATCAGCTGAAGAGCACATTTCATGTGCATCCTGTTAGGTAGCAAAATGGTATCTGTAAGGAGAGGGAAAGGGCAGAGGCGGTAGCTTCTGAGGAGGCCTTTGAGGAAAAAAGAGTCACTATGTACCTACACCATAGTTGTGCTCGAGTGCATATTCTTTGATTTGTTTTTCTCTTTTTTGCCTTTTTTCCCCCAACACAGGTCATTCCAGCAGGGAGTGTCACTGTTGATGTGGATACAGAGGACTGCACGAGGACAGCAGACCTCTGAGGGAGATGAGCAAGCCATCAAATGGAGTAGCAGTAGGTATGGTGGGGGCATATCACTACATAAAAACACAAAAATTGAATGTTCCTTATATCACCGTATGTTTTCCAGCCTGTGCTCAACCCTGCCTGCAATGAGCTTGAGAGCGGGACTCAAATGTGCAGCCCAGTGTGGGTCTGAGATCCGAACTGTGCCGTCAGGAGATCACGCGAGGGGAGCAACAGCTGAGTCAAGAATCATGATAGTGGGGAAATAAAGATGGGAGGATGACTGCAAAGTTACGGTTCATAATAAATGTAGGTTTTAACTGAATTGGTTAAAAGGGGTCTAAGATAATGGTGTGGGTTTATTTTAATAATGACTTTTTTAACCTGGAGAGCAAAATCTATCCTTTTTATTAGAGCTTCATGGACACATAGATGACTGTTTTGAAATGAATTTTCAGTACAAAAGATATTTTATTTGGGTTTTATTTCCTGTCATTGTTATACAGCAAATGTCTCCTGATTCCAAGACTTGATCCATTGGTCATTCCATGCCTAGATATATATATAGGTTTGTACATCATTACTTGGAAGTAAATTAAAAGAACATTAATCTGTCAAGTTCTCTGAAGCAAGGAGCGCAAAGAGTAAGTGGATTTGCAATTCTAGTTCATCTGCCCTTAGCATTAAGGTATAGTCTGTAATTACATGTTCACACATCCTCTAGGCAGTTTCCTACTATTTCTTCTTTCATTATTCACTGCAGAGCCTTGTCATGTCTTGCAGGCTTGAGTTAAATGTGGAATTACACATTTGCTTTTGGTCTCATTTAGGACATTTATCAGTGTACCAGCTAGGTACCTGGAGAATATTAAGGCATTTATCTCATTTAGACATGCAGGGCTACTATTTCCATCTTAGAGAACTTTAAGAAGGGGAGAGGGTTGTTTAAAATTATATTAAGGCAGGTTTAACCTGGTTAAAAAAAAAGAAGCATAGAAGGCAGGGTATGCTAAATTCAGGACTGATCTTCATTCCCTGGAATGAACATCTTTTATTGGAACGTTCCTAATTTTCTGAATGGAAAAAAGAAACGCAGTGTGAACAAAATGCCATTATGTGCAAATAGAACAATCTCACTATGCCTCACTGTTAGGCATTTGGCTATGAAGAGTTTTCACATAGATGTTAACCATCTGAGCTGCAAAGCTCCCATTTCTAAAACTCAGTCTCAAGGGATGTGGCTGTTTCTGCGGTTGGTCGTGAGACGGAGACGCTCGCCGCCCCCCTGCCGATGAGCACGAGAAATTACGAACTTCCTGACTGAGGTCACAGCCGCGTGAGCTCAGAGTTTTTTTCAAATCCAAGTGAAATTTGACAGTGCGAGGGAAAGTCACTTTTGTGACCTGTTGGCTCTCTCCAGGCTGAATATTGAAAGGATTACTGCAAACAATGGAGGTGTTGAACTTGAAACAATTTAGTGTGACAGAAAGTACAAGGGAACCCAGATATGAAGGTGTATTTTAACTACTAAAATAGAGAACATGTTACCACCAAATATGTCTTCAGCTGTGTGTGTTGTAATAGCCTTTACTCGCTATCAGATGCCCAACACAAAATGCACTTTACTATCACGACAAAAAAACAGAACAATTTATAATGAAGAATTTTACAAAAGTAGAGCAAGACCATTTTTGCTGCTAGTTTAACTGCGTAATCTGGTAATTCTTGCTGATTCTTCAGGTATTTGATTAGGTGGGTAACAAACAGATATTTACGTTAAGCATCGAACTTCTAAATTCAAAGAAGAAAACTGGATACCCTTTTATAGTAATGAATACAATTTGGAGACATTTCTACTAATGTTGAAATATAGATTGTAGACATCTTTTTTACTACTTGTTTCATGATTTTGTGTTCCTGATAGGCTTCTTGTGTTGCTTAACCTACCATATCCTTGTGGGGAGATTAGTTTTGAAAATCTTATTGCTGGTAGAGGATTCATTTTTATTTTTTTTTCATTCATTTCGAATTCATTAGTAATACAGGTAGAATTATAGTCAGGTACTTTTTTTTTCCTCGAAGAAAAAGCAAAGAGATTTTTAATACCTATTCTTTTTCTGTGACTTGTATCTCTTGCAGAGAATACCTCCAATTTGATTACACATGTGATAATTTAATTTTGTATAGTGACAAATAGCATCATGTGTGATGATTATCAAGATAACCCACGAGCAGCTAAAGAGAGTTCCTTAATTCATTAAATATGTATACAAAACACTGAGCTCTATTTTGAACATATGGATCCGATTCACATTTTTTCCCCATACTGTTGAAAACTCTAATTATATCTGATATGTGCTAATGAGAAAGAAGTGCATACTCTAGCAGTAAAACAGGTGGAGCCATGTGGCATCAAATAGAGAGGAGCGGGCTGTGATGGTCAAAATCTGAGGCTTTGGTAATGGAGTAGGAGAGAGAGGAAAAAGGTGAGGGAGAGGTCCCAGGAGAGAGCTCAGGAAAAGGTGAAAGCTGTTGTCCGATTATTATTGGTATCTATGTCCTTTTACTTCAAAGCCCTTTTTGAAGCTGGCAGTGATTTTTCATGAAGGATGGGGTGACTGCAATCAGTGACAGTCTCCTGCTTCTGTAGGTGATTTTCTTTCTTAACAATGCAGTATGACAACATACCCAAGGAGAAAACGTTTCTGGGGAGCCAAGTGTCAGCTACAATAGTTATCCATTTCCATCCGAAGCGAAGATCTGCAACTCTTATTTCTTGCAGCCAAATCGTGGGCTTCCCTAATTGCTAACATGCTCCGGTAGCTGTTCGTGGCATGCCAGGAGTGAAACTGTACCTGCGATCTGAAAGAGATAAAGTGTAAGTGAGTAAATGTATGAAGTAAAGCTTTAGGAATTCTAGTAAAACCAGCTGAAAACTAAGAACTGGTGTAAAATTGTGCTTAAACCTCAAACAGAGCTTGAAAATGTGTTTGTTGTCTCTCAAAAACAGAGGTGCAGAAGAACCTCTTTGTATCTTTATTATTTGCTAATCAAAATTACAAGTAATTGGCAGTCTTCCTGACTCAACCTGGGAACAGGGAGAATCAAACTTCAGCTCCTGGTGCAGAGTTATTTTAAAATCCCGGGAGGCTGGCACACAAAACGCAGGTCTCTTTTTATAGTAGGATCAGCTGTGTGGTACCTGGAGCATTGATCTGGCCAGGATCAAACACTGCCCATTACCTTGTGTCAGTGGGCAAAAAAAAATAAATTCCCTAAAACTCAATGCGAGACTACGATTTTCCTAATTCCCTTACTTGTTACAAGTCAGTTCATATTCTGAGACTTGCAGTGTTCTTTTAAAGCCCTTGCAAAATTTTTTTGTTGTTGTTCAGTATAAGGATGAATCTTCTTGCTGCCTTAAACTGCCCAGTCTTTTCTGGAATGCTAATAAATTTGATGCTATTTTCATGCAAAGAAAGGCCAGTTGTGCAATACTTTAAGAAATGTTTACTTTTGTCTGTAAAACTACATAATAAGGGCAAGCTAATAAAGTTTTCTCTCTTCTTAAAAAAAAATGTTATTGGGTTTTTGGTTCATTTTGCTCTTTTATGACTTGTAGAAAAATAGCTAAGAAAAAAGTTATGGAAACATAGGGGAATTGCTCTAGGAATTTCTATACTGTGAACCTTATTTTAATGTATCAATCTCAAAACACAGAAGAAAAATGGATTTTTCAGTAGGTGTTGATACCTGGATTTGCAATTCTAGGTTTTTTTGTCTGTCTCCTCCTGGGGCCTGTGTTGCCCCAGTGTCCTGGTTTGTGAAACATAGAGGTTGCACAGGAATGTTACATCGTTTGCAGTATCAAGTTCAAATTATCAAAATTTGTTGTCTCCTTCAAAAATGTGACGGCATTATTAAGTAGTTTTCCTATATTTTTAAACATTAGACCTCTTATGATTGTCCTTGATAATACTAAGCTGGTGCAAAACCCGATTTGAATGTAATTTTTATTAACTGCTTTTTAACTCATAGCTCTGATATTCCTCACGGTGCTTGCCTAGCTTATCATTAGGTTAACTAAAGGTAAAATTAAAATTATTTTTTATTTAATAATGAAGAATTATATGGCTTTCTCCAAGTGGTGCGGTTACGTAAAGTCTTGAAAATGAGAAACGAGCACACTTCTTAATATCTGCCTGTATTGCACTCTAAATTCCCTTAAATCATAAAGTCTTGAAAATGAGAAACAAGCACACTTCTTAATATTTGCCTGTATTGCACTCTAAATTCCCTTAAATGCTCTAATATAGTTACCAAAGTGAGCTTTCTAACACAGGCAGCTTTCTTGTTTGCTGATACCATAGTTAACATCATCACAGTAATGAGAAAACTGCAGAATGAGTTGAGTCCTGAGGGAAACTGCCTCTGTGACAGAGAGTAGAGTTGTTTCCAGGGGGCAAGGATAGTTGTATATTAAAAAATATAGCATGTCTCCTGAGGCTGACTTCTACCACCATAGCTGATTGCACGAAGCAACAAGTTTGGGGAATTTCAGGGTTGTATTTTGGCAACAGCACACGCTCCAAAAAATTTTATGCAAGGTAAAGTTTGGCTGGTGAGCCCTGCCTTTCTGCTTGATGTCAACGTATTTATCCGAGGGATTAATTATTTATAGCCCGGCCTTGCTGTAAAACTACTGTTGTATTTCTGTTTACTGGTTTTAAAACGTTGTCTGTGTGGGTGGGCAAAATGATATTGCAAGTCTTGTCTCCCATGCCAGCTGGCCACCTCAACGTCTCACTGCGTGTGTGTTCAACTTGGTTCAGTTGCCACATGACATGAAGCAGGGCTGTGACCCCAGCGATACCCCTGCTTGTAAATGTAAGCCCGGCTATAAAAACTGCTGTGATTCCGTCAACAGTAGGTTCTTCTGTGGTGTTTTCTGAACTCCTCTCTTTGCTGAATTGAAGAAATTATTCACGTCTAGAAAAGTTAAGTGTGTTTAGAACGGGAACAAAAAATGGCTGTGGTTAGACCCGAATGTGAAGCTTATTAAAGTACATAGTATTTTTTTATA
>NW_009725695.1:0-15052 GCF_000703405.1 Apaloderma vittatum
TCCAACCCCTGACATTCTGAGATTCTGTGACCACATCTGTAACAGCAGCTGAAGGTCTTGATGGCAGTAACAGTGTGTTGAAGACATTTCCTAATAGCATACGGAGTGGTCTCCTAATTCATGAAAACTCAGGCTATGAAGGAGGAAGACAATGAAGTCGATATCTGGAGTTTCTTTACTTTTATCATAACTTAGTGTTAGTTTATGTGCAACTTCTCTTGCTTTTTACCTTGGGAAACAATTGATTGTTTCCATGAGATGCTGATCCAGTTCCATGGGAACTGTGGAAGATGTAGCAGAGGATGTTCCAAGTGTTTTATAAACTTTATTATCTGTTTAAGGCAGGCTATATTTGACTCTTAGAATTAACAAATGCAAATACATAAATGGCTGTTGCATGTGTTAATTAGAGACAGCTAGTCTGACTACATAGCTCATGCCATCCTTTTAGATACAGCCTCTGAAAATAGTTGGCTAAGTTTCCTAGTTACGTGATAGAACTGCTTTATTAATTAATAGCTACATGTTAGGCTCAATTAAGTACCTAACATGGGCTGACTGACTCTTAGCATTAGGCTGTCTGCTTCTTGTCTGAAGTAACGGCTGCAAATGCAGTGCATCTGGACTTTGAGTAAAAAACCAGAAGTGCATTCTTTGCTGAATATCAGTAGTCTCCGAACACAGTCTGGATGGATCTGAGGAAATATCTTGGGGTATTTTATCTCTGGTATTCAAGACTCTTTGGAAATCAGCATGACGGGTCATACGCGTTCATGGACTTCCTCATATTTTGTGCTTCTTTTAGCTTTGCAAGAGAGACAAGGCTGTCGTTTCCAGCACTTCTCAGCTTTGCGGGATCTCACTCAAAATCCACAGTATCTCATCATAAGCTTTTGGTATGGGTAGTGCTGCTAAAAATTAAGTATTTTAGAGAAAATGGGGTTTTTTTTGATGGTGTGAGTTTTGCTTTCCCTTTATTTTGAAGGCATGCATGTTGCAGGTATAAAAACAACGGCAATTTATTGAGAATTTTACTCCTCATCTTGAAATTTGATCGAAGACTGCGAAAGACTTCTCACAGGGAAAATAGTCAACACACTTGTGTCTTGTAAAGTAGATTTATGATTATGTCTGTCTGTGTCCAAGAGTAAAGTAATCAAACAGCAGCATGTTAATAGGAAAAATATTTCATGACTGGCAGGATACAACGTTTGAATTACTCCCTCAGGAAAAAAGGTTTTATAAATATATACTTGTTTCACTCCATTGGTCTTAAGTAAATCATGCACTATAACTGCAAATGCATTTTAAATAATATTCTTTAAGATGAAATACATTTTAGTATGTTTTAGACGTATATCAGTGGTGTACAAAATAATGATATGCTATATGTATATTTTCATAGGGACTTTTTTTTTGTTGTTTTTCATGATTTGAAATTTAAAGCAGTACTTTAAAAGTGTTTAAAAGCAGCCTGTAATTATTTGCTCCTTAGGTGTTTTATCCTCTCCATAATGTCTTCAATATTCTTGTTTTACTAGTGACTTCTGCTAGTGGAGAGGGTACTCTGTGTATAGGGTTTTTTTGTTTTGAGTTTTGGTGGGAGTTTTTTTGAGAAAATGTCCAATTCTGAAACTATGCTCTTAGACTGTAAGTTTTTACATGTTATTTACCTATCCCTGGATCTCTACAATACAAATGAAGTGAAATTATTCTATGTAATCAAACAAATAGTTCTGGAGTATGGCAGTGCAAGAATGGCATAAATACGTGTGAAGTACAGAAGCAACAACGATGTAGGATAATGGAGAAGTTATTTTTAAAAATATAGCTCTAGCAGAGTAATAAATTGCAGATGTCAAGATTCTAGTGCCAGTGTTGCTGACATAAATTTTTTTAAGCTTGTTTGAGGATTTTTTTCTTTATGTTTTAATTTGTACATTCTATTCAATGAGTATTTCCAAGTATAGGTTAACTGACATTTTCAATTGTAAAACCCTTTCCACAGTTGTAAATTCAACCGAAAGTTGACACATCAGTAATCTATTTCGTGTTGATATTTAATGGGAATTTTTTTAAAAAGTAGTTTTTCAAGAATGTGGATGTTTTTCTCCCCAATTCACACATTTTTGAAGCTTTTAAAATATTCACCAAATAGTAAACCTATGGCTTTCAGTTAAGATTTTTGATTTGGTAGCTACCTTTATGCCTTCTCAGCGTAGCGTCCATGCCCCAGCTCAGCAGAGCAGCATTTGCAGTTCCTGCTCTCAGCTTCGGAGAACAGAGGGTGAAAGGGCCGTGGCCATGGACGTAGCTGATGGCTTGGAATTTGCCAAAGACAGGAGGGATGAAAGGGACAGAAAGGTGAAGGTTTAGGTGTGGGGAGCGAGAGGCAGTAGTGAGAATGTAGCTTGGTATCAAGGAGTGTGAGATGTGTGTCTCCTATGAAGACAGACTGAGAGAGTTGGGGCTGTTCAGTCTGCAGAAAAGAAGGCTCCGAGGAGTCCTTATTGTGGCCTCCCAGTATCTCGAGGGGGCTACAAGAAAGCTGGGGAGGGGCTTTTTAAGATATTGGGTAGTGATAGGACTAGAGGGAATGGATTAAAGCCAGAGATGGATCGGTTCAGACTGTACATTATGAAGTTCTTCCCCATGAGGGTGGTGAGACACTGGCACAGGTTGCCCAGAGAGGTGGTGGAAGCCCCATCCCTGGAAGTTTTTAAGGCCAGGCTGAACAGGGCTCTGGGCAACCTGGTCTAGTGGGGGGGTTGGAACTAGATGATCTTTAAGATCCTTCCAACCCTGACAATTTTATGATTCTATGATATCACAAGTGCAAATGGTATTGGCAATAAATACCTGACTTAAATGAAAAAGTAGGATTTTTACCCTGTGGCCCTTAAATGATTGGTAAAGAATTTGCAGGAATGTTGTTAGGAAAGTGTGCAAAGAGTTGTTCCATAACAAAAACTATCTCTGACAAAACTCAACTGAGAATTCAAAAAACAGTATTACCAAACTATTCCACTAACATATTTCAAGACCAAGATTATCTGCCAAAACAAGGGTTAAAAATTACTGAAGTGCAGATATGGATATAAAACTCAGTGAGAGATGACTGTATTTCGTTCAGGGTCTAAAATTAACCTCCAAAGTGACAGTTTAGATTTTGGGTTTGTGAGGGTTTTGCTTGTTTGTATGTGTAAAGGCACTGAAGGCACTGTAAGCTAAATGGCAGGATCATCTGTGTTAGTTTTTTTCTCGGAAAAAGTTCAAACCTCTTGATTATTTCAGATCAAGCTTTTCTTTACTACTATTATTGCAAGAGAGCATTAGAAATAGTTGTCCTCATTTCTAATGACACTGTTGTGTTTTTATTAATACACTGTGCCAATACTCAAAGGAATGAAATAACACCAAGGTTCAGAGCTCACTGGTATATTCTGTTTAAGACCATTACTAGCACAGAAATCCTTCACACTTGTTCCTGCTCTATCAGTCTCACACTTTCCCTGTTGCTCACTCTATTCCAGCCTTGCGTCATTCTCCTACGTCCTTCCCAATATCACCTGCACCTTTCCTCTTTGTAAAGAAAATTATGCTCCGCACTGCCTGATGTTGTTGTTCTTGCAATTCCTGCCTCATTCTTTTCCTCCTTGGAGTGCACAGTTGAATCAGTCCTCTGTCACAGATGACTGGCAGTTTTTTCTGCTACCAACTCAACCTTCTACAGCTGTAGTGTATTAAGTCAAACTGTGGTTTCCTTAGCGCACCATAAATCCATACATACTCTGTGGTGTTACACTCTGCTGCCTTTTCTCCCAAACCCTGCCCACAGCTCTTGGCCTGATGGGCTCGTGATTTCCAGAGCACTGTAGTTCATGGGTTTATTGTTGATGTACATAAGTAGGTAAGTTTGTCCCAGGCAGAATGAAAGATTGCAGCCTCGTATCTGCTGTTGGTACTTTTTGCTCTATTTGTGTGGCTGTTTTCCCAGTGCTCTATTAAGCCCTGCCAGCTCCTGTGCTTCTCCGTCTGCACGGTCCCCATTGTCACAGTATTGATCAACTACTTCGCCGATTCTTGAGTGTGTGGTTGACTGTTCTGTCCTTGACTGTAGCTAAGTGCCTATTTTGTTGGCATTTTCTCCTGTGTCATCATTAGCTGTAGTCCTCTGTGTGTGCTTCAGAGATGGGAGGAGGAGGAGGGCTTTGAATGCGATGCATTGGGATCCACTCTCAGAAAGTGACTGGGCAAAGTAAATAACAACTGGAGTGCACAATCGCTTCTGAGGTGCAGTTTATGTGGTCTAAATAGATGCATTCTTATGTGGTGTTGCTTTAAAATTGTAAGACTACACCATTTTCAAATTGCTGTGGTACTTTGAATCGCAATACAGGTTTTGTATTTGCTTCTTCAAGCTATTGCACATTCAAATTCATGCATGCAGAAGTCATCGTCCATACATCTTTCTCTGCTTGAGAGATTACACATTTCTTTCTATTCCTATTCTTCCAGGTGACTTGGATTATTACTGGCTGGATCCTGCCACGTGGCACAGCAGGGAGACATCCCCTATTAGTTCGGTAAGAAACACTAAAAAAGGTTCATAAATGTGAAAATGTTTGCCGATTGTTTCAGTTCGGCATAGGTATTTTGTTGTAGAGAATTATTCTATACAAATGTTATAAAAATTTGGTTTAGTGGGTCATGGAAGTTGAAATCTGAAAGGAATTTTCATCGAAATGTACACTAGTAAAATTGCCTGAATTTTAACTTTGATTCTTTTGTAGGCATGATACTACATTTTGTTACACACCGTAAGAGCAGCTGTGAGTGTGATGCTGCTCTGGGAGAGATTAGTGACTTTTTCTGTTAACCAGAGTGGGAAAGGATCATTTGGATTTTTATTATATAGTGGACCCATATGGTAGAGCTGTTTAACAAGTGTATTATTCTAAAGAACAGAATTTGCTAATACACTTTTCAGGGTCATGGAATTTAAAAGTAAGTCTTTCATTTTATTACCTAAAACATTAGATGTTTTAAATGTTTAATCGTGTTGAACTTTGATTTGTATTACAATTCTACCTGCAGGCTTAGTGCTGAGTTTTTCTGCAGTGTACATACATATTTAATGAAGCTAGAGTCCAACAGATATAATAATAGAAAGCTCAGGTGCTATATGTAACACATCTGAAGGATGTTTGTGTCTACTGTGATATATGTTTCAGAGATTGTATTGGTTTATAAATATGCGTCTAAATAGAGGAAGGTGGTTGCACTTCTTTAATTCCACTGTTTTTTTTTTTAAAACAGCATCCCGTAACGTGGCAGCCTTCTAAAGAGGGAGATCGCTTAATTGGGCGTGTTATTCTTAACAAGAGAACAACCATGCCAAAAGAATCAGGTGCATTACTGGGGCTAAAAGTAAGTACTACCTGTTTAGGTGGTAAATGAAAAAAACTTCCACTGACCTTAGACCTAGAGTTCTAATACATTAAATCAGAGGACTCTCCAATTATAGTCATTTGACAAAACCAGATTCCTCATTTTCAGTAAGTATTCAAAGTTATACAGATAAATTGCAAATGTAAATATATTTAATCCTTCTCTGCAGTCTTCCACTCATCTGTGGCAAAGGAGCCGAACCGTTCTGAGTAAAAAGTATATGTTTATTCAGCTTCCCGTCTGCAAGATATACACCACACATTGCAATAACTCTATTGTTTGCATTTCATTAAACTAATTCATCTTGTAATCCACGTACATAAATGTCACCTAGATACAAATGTTTACAAGGTCTGTTTAAAAACCGCACAGACATTTGGAAACAGAAATTTTGTAGAATAAACCCAAACATTTACACAAAAATTTGCAAAAACCCCTCTTAAAGAGATTATATTAAATGTAATTCCAGTTAATCTTCTGCCCCAAAACAGAGACATTGTCAACACTGGCCTGTTTATTTAAATCCCTTAATTAGTAATTTGTAGCAGACTTTTAGATTCATGTCCCTGAGTTGCCAGAACACTTAAAAGAGAGAGAGTGCTACTTCTGAAACTGATAGGAAGTACAGTATGCCACTTCAAAAATTTCTCTCTCCATATGTATTTTTAATTATATGGAGCTCTAAAGATGACTGAGAGGATTTAATTTGTGCCTTTTGCTGTCCCCACTGAGAAGAGAAACAGTGCAAAATAGGAAACATTCCCATCCACTTAGGCCTGAGTCTTCTTCAAAGGGCACTGATACTAAAATGATCCTTGCATAGAGTTGTCCCTCACACATGGCAGAGATGTGGGTTGCTGGTTTTGGTCATCGTGGTGGGAATTAAATTGGAATAGAGCCTTGTGAACTTTGTGATGGCATGTCCTGGGTAAGAGCATTTATCCAGCTTGAAGTGGAATAGTGTGGTGTGGGAACACGGAAGATGAGAACAGCTTGACTCTCCTAAATGTCTAGCAGTCTGTAGCACAAGGATGATTTTTGCTGGCAGAAGCAAAATTTTTTAGCATGTAAGAATAAAGGTTGGTACTAGTAGGAAATGTAGATTGGAGAGCTTGTCTTTGATTTTTCAAGTTTCAATTTTGTATGATACGAACTAAGGCCTCCACTGATAAATTTAACACATTATCTTGTGACAACCTTGTTGACAGGCGGGCTTGTGGATCTTCTTGGATATAGCTGTATTAAAGCTCCTGATAATTATTGAGATTGCAACATGGGGAAATAATACCAGTATTCCACTTTGTTTTATTACATTATTAGATTACATGTGTTACATAGTTCTATTTTATTGTATTACAAACTCCTCCAAGGATATTCCTGACCAAAAAAAAAGAAAAAGAAAGAAACAAACACCCCCTGTCCCGAAAAAAACAAAACCCAAACAAAATCGAAACAACTGACTGAGGAGAGCAAGGTAGATAAAGAGAATAGCAAGTTTGCAAGACTATATTTTCTTGTTTAACATTTTATTAAAAATCTAATGTCTGGAGGGCACCTTTTTTCCCCTCAACCTCTGCATCATGCGGTTGTCTTCAAAAATAACTCTCTTCAGTTCTGTTTAACAAAAAACAGAAGAAGTTACTGGTTTGTCTTGTCATGTCCTTGGATCAGAGGGCCGGGGTTTTAGCAGTAGCAACACTCTTGTGAACTATTTGCTCATGTTTCATAGCAGTGTATTTGTTCAGTTTTTTTGTTGTTGTACCAATTGCGTTTTTTGTTGTTGCACCAATTGCATTTTGCAATTTTCATACATTTGAGTTGACATGCACTTGCAATTTAAAGTTAAGCACATGACAGACATCTATTCACAAAAAATACATTTTCTTGGTTATTTATTAAGAAATGTTCTTTCTGTAACAAATTTAGGTACTTAGCAAACTGCATACAATTGATGAGTTAAATGCATGAAACAAAGATCAATCTTATTTCTGTGGCAGCTTTACTTTTTTTGATGTAGGTCTGGCCTTGTATATTTAACTTTGTCTTTAAGCTTCTGTAAAGCCCAAATTGACAATATATTGGCTTATGCGTATTTAAGGTTTAATTTTAAAAATAATGTGAAAAACTGATCTGTCTATATATTTATGCTTGATATGATGTCTGTCTTGTGGCTTGGAAACTCAGAAATTTATGATTAACCAGGTTGTTGGAGGAAAAATGACAGAATTAGGACGACTCGGTGCCTTCATTACCAAAGTGAAGAAAGGTAGCTTGGCTGATGTGGTGGGGCATCTCAGAGCAGGTAAATTAATCAGTTGAATACAAAATATATTGTCTTTTAATTATGGGGTTTTGTATTGCAGCTGTCAATTTATATTAACATTGGTTGTGTGATATGCTAATATTTTTTAAATACAGGAGAATACTGTAATGTTTTTATGGAATGCTATGGTTGCCTACATTTCTAATTTATTATTGACTCCAATTGCTTGATTATATGAGCAAAACACAGGACATGCCTAATAAGTGCTGGTGTCAGCACTGAGTGTCACTACTAAATTTTTGCTTGCTAGCTCATGAGCTGCTTGTTACACTTTACAGAAGCAATGCAAACATTTTTTAAATATTTTTTTTTTATTGTGGCCAACAAAGCTCACTACAGTTACTTTACCTGCACTAGAGCATCACATGAAGAATGATGGGCTGTGTACACAGTGGACTTTATTAGTGCTTCTTTCAATGTGAGTTGTTAGAAATAAAAATGGAAAGCAACCCAAGAAAATAGTCTTGAAATATTTCATTTATATAGGATGTATATTGCACTTAAAAATACGTGGCTGTGCTGTCAGCACTTTCCAAGCTTCTAAATGAAGCAAGAACTATGCAGAGAAGTTGATAAGTTATATCTTGGCAGTTTATATTTTTACAATGCCTCTAAGCAACTACTTTCCAAATGTTGTCTTAGCAAACCAAAGTCTATCCAATGCCTTCTCAGGAATCTAGAAGCTCTTATGACAACATGTATGAATTTAGTATAATTGCATGAAGCTAATAGTAAAGAAGGAGAAAACATATTGAGTCTCAAAACATATCCAACTTGGGTTTGGCATTTTGTTTTGTGGGGATTTTTGTTTTGGTTTTTTACTGAGTCCATATACATGGAGTTGATATCACCACTTATAGTCATTTATAGATTTTAACTGTAGATTATAACTACAGAAAAGAAGTTTCTCTCCTTTTGAACTATTTGGACTGAAATCCTATATTTCTAATGTCTGTAATGCTTTTTAAGTCAAAGCTACTTTAAATTTCTAAAAATATTTTTAGAGCTAAAATAATTTCACAGGAAACATCTGTTGTCTTGTGCATGTTTTCAATGAATTAAAGTCTGTTCATCCTATTTTATAGGATAGATGAATCCTTGCTGGTAGGAAAACACCTTTTTGAAAAACCTCCAAAATTTGGGTAGTTGATAGATATTGGAGTAGCTGTACAAACCTCATAAATTTTAACAAAGGCAAATAGGAAATCTTGCATCAGGGAAAGAATAACCCAGTGCAGCAGTAAGCACTAGGAGCCAATTAACTGGAAAACAACTTGACAGAAAAGCATGTGGAAGTGCTAGAGGACACTAAATTGAACACAAGTCAGCAAAACACCCTTACAGCAGATACCAATCATGTACAGGCCTGTATTAACAGGATCATCACCAGGAGGTTGAGAAAGGTGGTTGTGGCTCTCTATTCGATGCTTATGAGGCTGAATCAGAGTCCTTTTTCCACTTTGGGTTCCTCTAGTAGAAGAGAGAGATTGACAAACTGGACCAGATTTGGCAGAGGAACAGAAAGTTGATTAAGGGTCTGGAGCATATTGTATACAAGAAGGTGAAAGAACTGGGTTTGTTCAAGCTGTTACATAAAATACTATGGGAGGGTCTAATTCTTGTTTCTACCTCGCTAATGGGAGGCTGTAGAGAACCCAGAGCTGTACTGATCTCATGGGTGCACACTGAACACACAAGAAGCAACATGCACAAGCTGGAATAAGGGAAATCCTGTCTGTGAAAAGGTTTTATCTTCTATCTAGAGAGGATAGTTAAGGAACAAGTCGTCCAGAGGAGATTTTGTAGATCCTTCCTTGGAGATAGCCCAATCTCATCTGGTCAAACCCCAGTCCCTGAAGAATGTGGTCTATCCTTTGATGTTGGCTCTACTTTGAGCAGGGCCTGGAACTAGCTGACCCCCAGAGGTTTCTACCTATCCCAATTCCAAAACTTCTATTAGAAATCAGTATAAAAAAAATCTGAGATTTGCAGCACAAGCCTGAAAACTTGCTCTCTCTGCTGAAATACGCATCAGAAAGTGGGGGTAGAATGCGAGATGCATTAAAATGCCTTTCTAGAGGCATCCTAGACATCCTGGGGTATATGCCTCACCAGCAGAAGTGGCTCCATAGGGGTGCAGATATCCTGTAGGTTTTACCAGCCAGCCTTGTGTAAATATCTTGGTTACCACGACCAGCTGCAGGGTAAGGTCTCTAACAGCTCCTTCACTGATCGACTTGCAACTCTGGGCTACTGCAATGGGACTTAAGATCATGGAGTCCTCACCTGAATACGTAGGAGTGTATTGCAGGATCGCAGAATAGTTGAGGTGGATAGGAACCTCTCGAGATCACTAGTCCAACCCCACTGCTTAAGAAGGGTCATCTAGAGCTCTAGGGTTTGAGTATCCGGATGGCGTTTTCCTGTTTCCATACTTGTTACTGAGAGCAGAAATCCGAATGTAAGCTTTATAGACAGCATCTCAGATGAAAGAGACAATGTAACAGGGCCTGACTGGTCAAAAAGATGAAGAACTGGAGAAGCTGAGCAAAAGATGGATGGTGGTGATCTCATTAGAACTAGCGCAAGCGTCACTTCACACAAATCTCCATTTGGATCTTGTTTAAGTATGAGTAATTGAAGCCACCTCTGTTAACTTAGCATTCTGACTGTGATGATCTTATGTTCAACATCTTGGCAATTCCTTTTTTTTCATTTTTAACTCGACTGATCTTCTGATAACTCTCAAAAATGAAAAAGCTGTTTAAGTCCTTTAAAATAGCAATACAGACACTTTGCATGTTCCTCTTCAGGATTCTCAACCATGTTGCACCTGCTTTATCTTCTTCAAAATGTGATAGATTGCTGTGTAAACTAGCTTTAAATTGTGATTTATTTTTTTTTAGTGTTACAAATTTAGCATATGTCCCTGTTGGCTTTTGCTATTATACTATAACCATTGCAAAGCTGTCCACAGCTTGTTCCTTTTAATGCCTGGAATGCTTTTGTAAATTAAGCCAATCATCTCTAAAGAAATCAGATTTTATTTTAGGGAAAAACAACATGTTAGTTTAGCAGAACTGTTAGCTTTAAAATACAGTCAGAATTACAGAAGAATCTGAGTATGTTTTCACTGAGTTGCATAAATTTTAAATGAAGTTCCTAGGCAACATCTAATTCCTGTTCCTCTCTGACATAAGATTATGTAATAGATACATGAAATATTTAAAACTGGTTCAGCTAAAAAATGTGGTAGAAAATTAAACTTAAGTCAACAAGCACTTATTAAGTCTGTCGTTAGCAAGCTCTCATTTTTTAAAGAATGCCAAAATACTCTGAAAGCCAGTGGAATACTCTGTGGAGTCCTTTCTGAAAATACCAAAATACAGGCTGTTTGGGAAAAAGGACTGAACATAAAGAGAGATTGAAGCCACTTGTTTTGGTAGACAGGGCTTGAGTTAGGATAGTTTTCCTTGGATTATTAGGTGCAAGTCTGATAATTTGGCTTGGATCTTCTTGGAAGGGAGCAAAGCCAGTGACTGAAGGATTGTTCCTGACATAAATAATTGTAATAAAGTTATCTGTATCATCAGATAGTGGTTGTGCAGTTGACTGCTGCATGTGATGGGATGTAAGAGTGTAAATTTACCCTACGGTTCCTGCAATTTAATAGTACACACTGATCTTTCTTTAGAAACTATAGTCCAAGGTTTTCACATTTTTAAAATAAGGCCTAAATGCAATGTAATGTACATACTATTTAAGTTCCAGAAACGGCAAGCTGAAAAAAGCAGCTTATCTAAATAACTTGGACATCATGTTTTTCTTTCTGTACCCCCTAAACTCCTCAGGAGATAGTGACTTACTCTTTGTTTTTATTTTTAGTTCTTTTGACAGACAGTAAAGACTGTCCTTGTTGTAGAGTAATCAAAATGCACAGTATAGAAATTGTAATAAAATGCCATAATTTTTAAAGACTTAACAGTAGGTATTTGTACTTCTCATTATTGAAGATTAACCTGTTTTTAAAGTTTATTACCACTACATAATAAAGCATCTTTTAAAGTGCTCTTTCATTTCATAGCACAATAACAGATTTTGTATTATTTTGGAAATACTTAATGTGTTTGCACAGGTGTGTTTTGTGTGTACAAGTTGTAGTTGTGTTCTGAGAAAGGAGCCTTCATAGTGTCTCAAAACCCCTATTTTGCATTTCAGTACAGCTTTTTAATTGTTTTCAAGCAATGTTGCTTAGAAATGCTCTGCACTTCTTTGTAAAAGAATATAGAAATGAGATAAACTTCTCTTTAAATTCAAGGGGATGAAGTTCTAGAATGGAATGGTAAACCCTTGCCTGGAGCTACAAATGAAGAAGTTTACAACATTATTTTAGAATCAAAATCAGAACCTCAAGTTGAAATTATTGTTTCAAGGCCTATTGGGTAAGGTTAAAGACTTGCTTCCTAAACATACTTATTACTTATGCTAATGGGACTTTTAAAAGGACTGTTTATGAGTTCACTATTTTTTACCTCATAATAAGGGAATGGGATTCACTTTCTGTTATTGACATTCTGTATATTCCATTTTCTTCACTACCACTCACAGTCTTGGCACTTTGCAGTGATACATATAGTATAAACGTTGTTTTCCGTATAGTCCAAGTACTAAGAATTTTTTTGCCAAGTGATAAAGGAAAATTGGTGAATCAAGTGGACCTGCACTTAAGAAAATCCTATTTTTTAGGTTATTTAGCTTCACTAAGTTGGAATAATATCTATGAGTATTCATTAGTAGAAGGAAGCATCAGCAAACATTGAGCACTGGAGGATGCTAGTAGGATTTTAAAGCTTCTTTAAAGAGCTTAAAAAGAAAATCCCAAACTCTTAATTGAAAAGACTATATTTAGCCTTAAATCATACTGTCATCAAAATCAAGAGTGGAAGCAAAGTTTCATCAAAAATTAGCATTAGTGTGTTTGATGTTTTTAACTTTAATGTGTTTAGTGTGTTTAAAGTTTTTAACTTTAATGTTTACTCATTAGAAATCCAGGTTTGACATTTTGTGATAATTCTTATAGCCTTCATATCCCAAATGAGCCTTGGAAAGATGATAAAATCTGTTTGAATTTATAGCATTAATGGGGTTGGCCCTACATTTGTCACAATTGCTTTAGTGATAATCTACTTTCCTTCCCTGAATATGACTCTTTTGGGACTGTTTTGAGCTAAGTCTTACGGGATTGACTATGAATCATATATTATAAATACACATTTATATTGTGGAACAGAGTCACATCATTAATAATAAAAAGTGAGTCTTGACTTTTATTAAGAAATAAAAGGATTTGAATCTGTCTAGTTTGTCACCTATGCAGATTTCATGAGCACTCACTCTAAGTCTCTAAATACCATTATGCTGTAGGTAGATGGTAAACTATTTCCTCCTTAGGAATGTATGATTATTTCATTTTGAATTTGCTGGTTTTCATCTTAATTATAATTTTATCTGTCTTAAATATGATAAATCCTCAATTTCAGAAAACAAAAAACCTATTAATTTTCCGACTAAAACATTCTTCTTTTATTTCCTGTCAGCCTTTGGTTTTTGATTTTGTCTATACTGTGAAAGTGTACCTGTATTTTGCAGATGAGTTCTGCGTTTTTAATAGCAATAAGTATTAAAAGTACTTAAATGAAATTAGCAAGTGTCGCTAATTCCAGTTACGAGTTTGACCTTCTAATGGAAAATGGAAGCTTGATGCAATAATAGTGGTTGTTAAAGGGTAAAATTACCGTCCAGATGGAGACTGTGGGGGAGTATGAAACCTTACTTTACATTCTTGAGTTGGATAAATTAGGAGACATTCCTGACTAAAATATCATTGTACAGCGAAGGAAATCCTGATATTAGTTAACAAAAAAAGAACATACTCCACAGTATTTTTTTTTTAATATTTATAATATATGTAACTTGTGTTTCATAGTGGGAATTTGTTTCCTTGCATTAACAGATTATTCTTTTTTCCCCCTGGCTTCTTCTTGTCTTGCTAGCTGAACTGTGTGATTTTCAGGCTAATGATAGAGAATTTTATTTAATCCAACATATCTAGTATATCAAAGTCTACATTAGGTCCTGACTCAGCAGAATTGAAGCTGCTCGATACAGCATTAAGTGGTAATCCATTACATCTAAAACTCCTGTGAGAAATAGGTTCCCGAAAGACCTGAAAAAATGATATTTCGTCTGCATAATTTAAGTGTTTTCATCTCTCAGTATTAATAATGCAAATAATGCACCAGCGATTTTAATGGTCCCAATTTAAAAAGTCCTAGCATACTAGATCTAAAAAGCCCAAATATGGCACAGTTTGGATAAAGTGAATAATTGGGGGAATGTAAGCCCACAAATTAGACTGCCAGTTATAAAATTCATGTCTAAACAATTTGCTCAGTCTTGTAAATTTGGATTTCTGTGTCTACCGGCAAATGTAATTTTGGGTAATGGATAATTGTAGGATGTTTATTAGAGAAAAATGTGAAACGTAACACTATTAGCAAATGAAGGCATAACAACAATAAACAGTATAACCACAATAGTACCGCCAAAACTCCATAGAAACTAATTGATACTAATGCTCATGACTGCAACACAAGGTAGATGAGAAACCTATAAAAAAGTAGAATTAATGGGTTGGCTATCTAAATATGAGGGGAAGAATTACCTATGAGTATGCATACAACGTGAGAGATGGTTGACATAGGACAGTGTAGAAAATCCTCTGGCAGCACGCTTTTTGGAGAAGAAACTTGGCATGGTAACTAACTCACCATCTCTTGCGTGCTTGGATGAGCTCTATGGAATAGTGCAGGTAAAAGGATTTTTTTGTGTGTGTGTGTCTCTTTTCTTTGTCAGATGCTAGCTGTCTTTGCCTTGGATTTTCACAGATAAAATTGCCAAGATTGATGTCTCTCTGGTGTGATTCAGCTCCTCTATGCAGGGACTGCTACTGCACTCTAGGTCCTCACAAGGAGGTTGAATCTCCATCATAAATCAGGCAGAACTGAATTCCAGAGAGTTGCTCAAGTAATGCAATTAGTGCAAACTGCAGGTTGATCTACAGGTTCTGATGGAATGAAACAGTTTTGGAAATAGGAGGATTAGCATTGGGGAGAGGTTCTCAGAAACTCTGAAAACTCCGTAGGGTATAGAGGACAATGCCTCGATCCCTAGAGCAACCTAAAAAAGTGTGGGTTACAATAGGAAAAATTTATATAA
>NW_009725696.1:0-9084 GCF_000703405.1 Apaloderma vittatum
TGGCCCGGGCTCGCGGCAGAGATGTTGTGTCTGACCGTGCTACAGAGCGCCATGCTTTCCGCTCTTCAAAGTGAAGAATGGAATTGTAAATTTTACACTCAATTAGGTGACAAGGTAAATGTCCAACTCCACGAATGCCACTACCAGTCCGTCCTCTGTGGTGTAAGTCTGCAGACTCTGGCCCACAGGATTAGTTAGGAACCGTTACTAAGTTAGTCTTAAAATAGTTTAAGCGATTCTCTCCCAAGTAAATACTTACATTAATTTCTACTTCATTCATTAATGGCTATTTATTTTTTAGAAGCCAATTTTGATATTAAATCATGATTTATCTACTCACTTTATTGATTAGAAAATCTACAGGGTATTGCTTTGTATTTCACAGTTCTCATAATCATACCGTTAAGAAAATGGCTTTTAAATTTTATCCTCAGAAATGATGATCACTTACATTCTAAATAATTTCACAAAATAGTGAGTGGAGCAAATTTATACATATATATATTTTTACTGCATATAAATAATAATACAATTTAAAACTTTCACTTTTAGAAATTCCTTTAGTAAATGCATAGGCTTGGTACAAAAGTCTTCTAATCAAATAACTGTATATTATTTCTATTATGTTTTACCGCTAGTAAACCCTACGGTTACATTCATATGATAAAAAAAGCACGCTGTATTCAGAAATACACTTTTTCAGTTGAGCTCCCAGTAAGACACAAGTCCAGTAGAAATATAGATTACTTAATGCAGTCTGTTCAGATGCAAACTAACAACACAGTAGTATTAAAAAAAAAAAAAAAGCTTTAGCACATGGACTGTAATCAGACCAGCAGCTTTTTAAATCACAGAATGGTGACACATATCCCAAAATGATACTGGCAATTCTCAGAAGAGATCAGAATAATGGCTGGTGGTACGTTCAACGCCATGCACCTAACGAGAAAGGAATGATGACGATGATGAAAAATTTCCATCAGTCTAGAATCTGAGTGTTTCGAAAGGTAGGTTTCTCAGCCCTTTCTAGAAGTCAGGTTCACTCTAGGGTATCTCTGGAAGGGTTATCAAAACCTGAAGGTGCCCACAATCCACGGTTAGGTTTGAAACTGCACACCTTTATTTTACATTATTTGAGTTCTAAACTGAACTGCTCATTTCTGATCCAGGGGAAAGGACCACGGTGCCCACTGGATCATGGAGAAGGCATGCGGGCACCCTGACACTTGCACCTCAGCTCACAGGATCTCAAGACCCTGCTGTGCCCACGACTGCAAGTGCGTGGGCGGTCATCACCCACGCGCCACCATGACCCCAGATCCGGGGCACAAGGTACGGCGTTTCTGCCTTTGTAGTGATTACAGTCATCACAAACTGGAGACAGAAGTTAAGAGAGTAAAACCACTTTGGGATGTGGATCATCTGTAAATCTTCCCCAGAAACTTGCATTCAAACACCTGGAAAAAGAAATTTGCCTTTCTTTCTGTGACAGCAACAGAGCCCTGGGGTTAGGAAAGCAGGAGACTAACAGCTCAGCTCAGCTCAGGGCAGCAGCAGACGTGAGAACTACTTCAGCGCAAGATTTCTTCCACAAGCAGAGCTCTTACTGACCTCAGCGACAGTCCTACCGATGGGAGGGTCATAAAACCATCACAACGTTAGCGTGCTTTCTACCACCAGATTTTGTACCACTGACTGGGCAAATTTAATAACCAAAAAGCAAACTAAATCTTCTGGAACATCTTTCAGTAGCTGAACAGTTCATCCTGTGTCACGAGAAGGCTCGAGTTCAACGTCTCAATACCTCGCTGTGTGAGCCACCGAGAGCCTGGAGACCTGCAGGACAGGTGCTCCCAGCCCTCAGCACCCAGGCAGCCATTGCGATGTCTCGTTAGGAAGCTCTTCTGAGCGAGGCAGAGGCACTGGAGTTCCTTGTGCACATATACGGCCAAGACTTTCTTCCAAGGAAGAAAAAGACTGCGTTTGGTTTTCCTTTCAGTGAAATTCAACTTCCTCGTAACATGGAACACAATCAGAGACTCGTTAGAGATAGGAGGATGTCAACACATGTGCATCTCTCTTAAACATCAGCTAAAAATGATACATTCACCATCTTGTACCAGATGAACCTCATTTGTGTGAACCACAAATCACTTCAAGTGCAGTGGGACCTTCTCTCAGCTATACAATCTTTTAAGCACAGCTCACAGAAAACTTCAAGCAGTATGAGCTGTAGCTTTCTCTGACTACCTTCTTTGGGACCTGCAGCCACCATCATTTCTTAAAAGATGCAGTTGTGAATGTGACTAAAAGATCACCACTTTTTTCAGTGTACAGAATCGTTAATGCATGTATAATCACAGTTTAAATAGCTGCGAACCAGCTTGTACAAAAAATACAATCATAGCACCATATCTACAAATTTAGTACCATCTGGTTAAGTAGAGAGTCTTAAACTATGGTTTTTATGGCTAATTAGGTTATACGTTAGTGCTTTCAAAAATCGCCTGAATTTCTTTTACAAACATACACTTATAAAAAGAAACATTATCAAAACCGGCTGTCATCTAAGGCAGCAACTTGTGTTACAAAAATTATTAAAACATCATTATCAACTTTAAAAAGCTTCAGATTTACATTTTCCTTTTCATAGGCACTCTATAAACTAAATCGTGGCCTTGTTTTCACAGATGTTAGTTTAAGCATTTAAACTAGTTGCTCATTTTTTATATATAAGTAAAAGGAAAAAATAATCACCCATTAACTAGAAGCATCATTTACAGTTTTTACTTTCGCCTACTTTACATATTTTGCTTAGAAGTGACACTGTTTGGATGTCGAGGTTTAGTGCATGTTATCCCACTGCCTTCTTGGGGCTTAGCTCCTTCTTCCCTAGGATTCGGTGCAGGCTGGCTGACATGAAGTAGGGTTTTGCTGTAGATCCATCGTTCCTTTCCAGGTCTTCACCTGAATTTACACAGCAAAAGCAGCCAAAAGAACAGCAGCAGTACAACACCACACAGACACACAGCATTGAAAAAAGGAGAGAGCAGAAGACTCAACATTACCAAAAAAAAAAAATCACAATCAAGGCAATTTAGCTCTAAAGTTGAAAGACACTACAAAATTTCTATTTTCTCAAACCAGAAGAGGTTTTACTCAAAGCAGAGACATAAACATCTTGCAAATTTTTAAATGAGAGCAATATATCCTTTTATTCTCCAGTTCTTTGGTTAGGCAGCACAGGTGGAAATTTTCAGAAACACTCATGCCTTCACCAAAGACTGTCATTTTGGGTACCTCTTGCTAGAAAATTTGTCCCAAAACCCCGAGAGCTGGGAATTTAAGCACTTCTTAAAACTGGACTGTTTTTCACTGGGTCATGTTTGTTTAGAACCGAAGTCCGTAACCGGAGATAAATAGGATGCAGCTCTCAAGTAGACATCAGTTTTCTGACTGACTTTGTTCCTAGGACTCTTCGGCAACCCAGTATCTCCAGAATCACAGCTAACCTTAGTTCCTGGGAAAGCAGGGTCAAGAAGGCGTGTGTTTAAAGGAAAGAAAGAATTTAAGACCGTCAGATTTCTTTTGTGATTTTAGCATTCTCTGACATGGTTTAGCACCTGACTCTGTAGGGCTGGGTCAGTGGTTGCACTTGGTGATCTCAAAGGTGTTTTCCAACCAAAACTATTTCATGATTTTGTGATTAACAAGAGGTTTGAGTGGATCACTGCTGCGCAGGGCTCTTTACAAAGCACCCAGAAGTGAACTGTTAAAGAAAGTTAAAGAACATGTGAAAACCAAAAGCCAGATATCCCCATGAGCCACAATAATAGACCACTTCTGCACTGAAGAATGCAAGGAGCATTTCATTTTTCACAGTCTGCTAGCATGTCACCGGTGTTCTGTAAGGAACAGATAAGGCGGTTTTCTACTTCTCTTCCTGTGACCTGCAGGTATTAGTGAAATAAAACGTAGTACTTACAAAAGCAGAGGAAAAGCGTGTCGACACACATTGCATAGACGCTGAAGAACCCGTGTGCAACTAGGTAGGAGCCAATAATGACGGTCTACAAAAAACAAACCACAATAAAACCCCAAATGTAGTTTGGCAGTGGTAACACAAGTCAGAAGCCTAGTCTGCTCAGCAAATTTGGGAGTATTTAATGGCAGCTCTGCAATTCTACCAAAGGGATCACACGTTCAAGGCACTGCATCCTAGCATGCAGTAGCCACTGGTTTTCCATTACAACTCCCGAAGAGAATACAGGCCAGGAATATTCTGAACTCCTTCAAGATTATTCTAAAAAACTACTCGTCCTGGAAATGTTCCAGAGTCTAGGGGGACTACAAAAGGAGAAAGAGATGCATCACAGGTCCCTTCCATTCGAAGTCACACTGTCATCGATGTCTCACCACCAGCCTTGGCTGTCTGGGAGGTCTGGGCAAAGCAGATGTGAAGCCTGATTCTCCCTGAAGGTGCAGGCTCCCTGCCGCACCACTTCTGCCTGAGGGCCCCCGAGGGCGAGGGCAGGAGCCCAGCCCTCATGCCGGGGGACAGAACGCCACTGAGAGGAGGACAGCAGGAGCTGTCATCAGACCCTGCCCCGAGCAGCCTGAGCACCTCCAGCCGGAGCTGGTTTGCCTTACCAACAGTGGTACCCAGTAGTAATTTAACGCTGGTGCCTCCTGTGCAAAGACTTGTATTCTCTGTGTGAAGAAAAAGAATGCGAGAACACCTGCAAGAAGCACAGAAGATTAGTGACTCCTGCGCTAACTCTGACTTCCTAACACCTCCAGAACGTGCGAGACAAACCAAATCCACCACAGATCCAAGGTTAGTTTAAATAAGAGTCTGTAAACAATAAATGCCTCTGTATTCTGACAGAAGACATATGTAAAGTAACCAATTACCATAAAGAAATTCATGAGCCCAGAAAGACTTTAATGAATTGGTTTGTTTCATCATTCTCCTGGATTTAATAGCAAAATTAGTAACTAATGGTAAACAAGACGGTGACAAAGGATAACAATGACCATTAGGTGGATCTTTTCTAAAATAAAAGTGTGAGAAAAATTTTGCTGCTTTAACTGTTATTGCTTGAATAAATACTTAACTATTTCAGATTACAAGGAGAAATGGCAGTGCTAGTGATAAGCAGGACAACATGTTTAGAACACGTCAGTGCATCTACAACATAAAATACCCAAAGAATTTTCTTCTCAAAGAGGAAGAAGAAATGAATTATTTTCAGTATTTCACGGCTTACATCTCTGAAAATATGTTTCAAATGAAATTTTCTACCCCAGTTTGAACGTCATTCTACAGTAATGACAAAATATATTAGATCTGTTCTTGACACTTACTTTCCACTTTTGATTAAAATAAAATTAATTAGAAACCTTTTAAAGTATACAGAATATGGCTGATTGTAAATTAATTTTTTTAAATTGCTGTGACAATTTAGAAAAACTGAGGGAATGCTGTGAACTCGAATTTCTGAAAGCGCTTTGTTAAAAAAATAATTTTCTCTCATAGAAAAACATTAATATATTTTAATATTTACTGATAACTAAGAAAACCCTATAAGGATGTCAGAAATATTCTGTTTCTTTACAAGAACTTATAGCTACAATGGACTTGAACACAGTAGATCTTCAGGCCGTCTCCTGCAGACCTGCACCACCTCCCCTTGCTGCCTGCTGCCAGGACAATCCCATCTGCAGTTTTGTTCAGCCCTCGTGAAAGGAGAATCGATCGTGGCTGACTTATTGGATGTGACTTTGGTTTGATCCAGATAGGATGCGTTGGCTGCAGAAGTCCTTGTGCTGGCAACATGTGCAAGAGCAGTAACAGGAATTACGGAGAAGATGCTGTCAACACCACACTGGGGCTGGAGGGAGAAGGGGAAGAAAACAAAACAATGTATTTCAATTCAATCTTGCAAACCCTAGACACACAGGAACAGCCTCCCAAACAATCAGACCAACGAGAACCTCCAGCTGTCAACTAAGCATACACGAAGATGGCAGGAGTACTTGCGGGTACCAGAAAACAGAACATACTGTTTGGAAAAAATCAGTTAGCTTACCTACACCACCAGCAACGAGAATTTTCCCCAGGAATAAAAGAAAGTCTGTGACTTTGTCCAGAACTGCGACTCTGTTCAGCAAAGGACAAATGACACACAATCATCACAAACCAGACATTTGTATTCTTTCTCCTTAAATCTATGGATAATTACCAAAACATGACCAAGAAGCTGTCTTCTGCTGGTTTCACTGGCTGACAACACAAGGGTGCAGAAATGCAACACTAAGATGAGCTTTGTTACAGCTTAAACCCATGGGGCAAAAAAGCACTGAGCCTCGTGTTGAGTAGAATCCTGTATCTGTGAATGAAACTAGCTCTTCTGATTCATGTTTGCCTTTTAGCTACCCTTGTTGCCTTAATGCATCAACACTGCCAACAGTGCTCAGAGTCTGTTTATTGCTCTTGCTTGCTAAAAACCAAAATATCAAAATATTTTAATTTCAGTCCTCCTTCTGAAAGGGTCACAGATAAGCCGGCCCAGGGGAGGAAAAGTACACACTAAAACAAAGAGTAACCTTTGTGTACATTGCTGGTGGGTCTTCTTTTCACTTGGTCCTCTCTGGCCAACTTTCAGGACCCTGTAACATGCTAAATCTATTTTAAGATAGCACAGTACATCACTGAAGGCAGGAGGCTTCAAAGCAGGGAGACAATCATAGAAGAATGAAAGAAGGTAGGCAAAAAAAGCCACAGTGTGTCTGCAGCCCTCTCTGAAAGTAACCACAGAGAGTTTCTGCTTGAAATCCTGTCAGCCTGTCTTATCAGAAAATGCAGGTAAACAACGGGACAGAAAATGAACTGGTTAGCATCAGCCTCTTGACAGTGCTGAAGGCTATGGATATGGTAACATATAGCACTGGTAACCACGAAAGAAAAACATTAAGAAATATTAAAGAGAACAACACATCATTAACACGTCAGAATTCAGAATTAGCAAAATACACAAGATAAAAAAAAATTAAATCTCCATTTGAAACAATAAAGTTATATGCCTGGTGTTTAGCTATTGCATTTACTGGTTAACAGCAAAAGCACAAAGAACATGTTCTGAAATGTTCACAAAGGTGATGTTCTGAAAGGAAACTGAGGCAGCTTCTCTTTCCTATCGCACAGGCACCAGGCAGTGCGGACCCCGCTGCACCAACACTACCATCAAGTAACAGAGTGAATGCACCCCACTCCCCCATTTCCAACCATCTGCTCTTCTTTCTTAATCATCGTTTCTGTTTTCCTCTTTCAGCCTTTGCCTCCATTACTCTCTTTCTCCCAGTCCTTCACTTAATTTAAACCACCTAACCAGTTTTACCATGTCTCTTGCTTCATAATTAGTGTCTGCAACCGCATCAACACGGCCTGCTTCTAAGTTGTTCTCTTATCATTTTTTGATCTCACAGTAGTACAGGAAAAGCCAGGAGCAATGAAAAAAGTACTGATGGTAACAGAGAGTCTGGCAGCAGTCTCAATGGTGGGGAAAAGGGCCAAGGGAGTTCCCAGCACCAGGGGAGATCTGGTTGTGTTAAAGGTGTTGGCTTTGAAAGCAAAGCACTTGCTCTTCTTTTCGGCCACTGACCCCCTATAAACGTTGAATGAATCTGAAGACTTAGGTCTTTCTGCTTTCCTTTTCACAGACAGTGAGTGGACAAAAGCTCAAACACACATACAGTAGGTGACAAGCACCACATTCCTGTATATCCACAGATCTCCTCTCCCAGGCTCCACTGGTTCCTTGGAGGCACTATCACAACCTGTTGGGTGCTCAGGAATTTAAAAGAGCAATCACAACAAAACTATAGCTCATATCACCTTTGCATAGGTTACTGTGCTGGACAGTCTGCTGTTACACACTGAGTGTTAAAAGCGAGGGACATGTCTGAAGACGGGAGCAGCTTACAATAAAATTTGGAGGAGACACGGGAGAGAAGCGTGTCTTCAGAGTGCAACAGCAGGATGTCTTGACATTTCCAAGGATTGGGAGGCGGCCCCTTACCTCACCACGTTCCGCATGAGCAAAAAGAATGCTTCCTTTGCCGAGGTGCAGAAGTTTTTACCGTATATGGCAATCTGCAAAATAATAGTACCTGTTAAGGATTTTAAGTGACTAGGTTATCTCCTTGTATGCCAGAATCTTACTGCATGTAATACATAGTTCTCTCTAACATGTGGCCTTGGAACTCAGGTGAATGTGAAGCACTTCCCCAAGTTATCTGCTACCCCTCAATGCCTCCCACCAGGTTGGGAAAGAATATTATCCACCTTTCACCTTCAAATCACCTGGTGATGAGCATACCACCCCTTGTGATCTTGCAGGCAGTAGATTCTGTACTTAGTTTGCCAAACAAAGCAAAGAAGGTACTTGGTGAGGGATTCTTCTCACTTTGCTAGTTACCTACACTAGATATATAGACAGTGGAAAGAAACAGGCACTTGTAGAGCACCATTGAGCTGACCCCTGTAGGTATCTCCTTGGACCCAATGCCACTCTTATTTAAGAAAAAACCAGCAAAATCAGTACCAAAGACAGTGGATTTACATCAGCATAAAGTAAAGCAGCTGAAGTTATTTGGAAACAAAACCATTTCTTCTTCTGGGAATAGTGTCCACAAGGGTAAGATATACAAGAACAGCTCTCAGTACAGTCAGTGTAAGCAAGACAGTCAAGAGATGGCATTACATTGAAACATCAGTTGCACGAACATGAGCTGTAACGGACCCATCGCACCCACCTCCTTGGAGACAACAAGCCTATGACTGAAACTGCTTCAGGTCAGAACACCCTAGGCTGAAATCTGGATATGTTTATTTAGGTGAATATCTGGAACTTCTCTTCAGGAAGCTAAGGGTTATTTCAGAGAAATATCACTGCTGTTCCTTCTAGAATTTGTGCTTTTAACTCCCAGGAAGAAATACAGATACTGCATGCATTCTCACCTCCTAGTTCAACACGGCCTCCAAACAGCAATGTCATCAAATTGCAATATGAAACAAGATTC
>NW_009725696.1:9115-15499 GCF_000703405.1 Apaloderma vittatum
TGCTGAAGTCAGGATTTCAGTTGCTGAATCAGAGAGGGAGTTAACTAGTTATGCCATCCCTTCCCACTTTGTGGGCTGGGGAAGATGGACAACAGCAGGCATGAGAAGGGGCTGAGTTTAAAAGAAAAAAAAAAATCTTACTCTTTCATGGTAGGACCACATGCATTTCCTGAAAACACTCATAAATCCCATTACTTATTCACCAGATTCTAGTACTGCTGGATGCAGTACTATCACCAACAAGTAGTGGCTAGAGTATTTTAATGTCCCAGACAGGGCAGACCACATGCAGAGATGGCACATACCATGATGTAGGCATTTCTGTTTATAAATTTTAAGAATTTTTCCAAACACCAGAAACAGCATTTGAGGCAGCAGAGTAGAAATCTAGTGAAGGAGTTCTGTGTACCTGAAAGGGAGAGAATACATCATACACAGAACTCGTGAACAGTCTTCAAAACATACAAAACTATTCAGAAGAAAATCTTAAATTGTGACAAAAGCAGAAGCATTATTTCTTTACTTCTGATTATGGACTCTCTTTGCCAAACAAATTTAGCTCACTAACACTCAGCTGTATCAGATCCACATCCCACATGAATTTTGCACTAAGTTACCAAGGACACAGGCTCGATTTGAGTACATCAGCACAAATTCACTGGCTTCAGATGGAACTATGATGGCTAAAAATAATGTGGAATTAATCTCTTTTCATTGCTGAAAAAATATCTTTGGAAAATAAGGAAGTAATCTACCAAAGAAGGTCTTAATAACGTAGAGCAAATTCATAAATCTCACCTTTCAGTTTGTGATCCAAGTACTCCAGTATTACTCTAATAAGCTGGACAACTGCAAGAATTAAGGCTCCAAATGCCAGCGAACCTGTATGGTATCTAAAACAAAGTAAAGGACTATTACATTGTGCATATGCTTATATGTACAATCACATACGTATGTGCACGTGTGTGTATATAAATAAAATTATAACTGGAGGAAGGTCCATTAGTGCGAATTACAGATACTAATGGTCCTTCATCCTGATCTGCTGGAGAGAGGAAGAGGATGAAGCCATAGGCGCCGCTGGCTTTTGTGTGAGTGCTGGGTCTATCTGTGTGCCCAGGTGTGTACAGATGTGTTGTACACGTATTTAGGTGTTTGCGCCTACTGGGAACACCTGCTCAGCCTCATAAACAGTTGGACCTGGGGGCATGGAGCTGCAGCAGCCTTGCTGCTATTGGAGCACAGCATTTACACTCACCTCAACAACTGCATTTTCCTCATTCTACTGGCTTTGGACGGAACAGAGTTTGCCTTCCTCGTAATAGCTTGTATGGTGCTATTTTCAGATTTGTGACCAAAACAGTGCTGATAATACACCAAGGTTTCAGCTACTGCTGAGCAGCACCAAGGGCTGTTCTGCTTCTCACACTGTCCCACCAGTGAGTGGGCTGAGGTGTGCGGGGGGCTGGGACAGCTGCCCCCCTGCCCAAAGGGGTATCCCACACCCCACGATGTCGTGCTCAGCCATAACAGCCAGGGGAAGGAGGTGGAAGGGGGGGATGTTTGGAGTGATAGCGTTTGTCCTCCCAAGTCATTGTGACGTGGGACAGAGCTCTGCTGCCCTGGAGGTGGCCGCACACCCGTCTGCCCAGGGGAAGCGGGGAATGAACTCCTCCTTCCGTTTTGCTTGCGCGCGCAGCTTTGCCTGATCTATTCAACCGTCTTTTACCTTGACTGGTGAGTTTCATCACTTTTACCTGTCCCATTCTCCCCGCAACCCCCCTGTGGGGAGTGAGCAAGCAGCTGCATGGGGCTCGGCTGCCCACCGAGATTAAACCACAACGCTGATTGACCATTTTCATTTGATATTCCAAGTCTGGCTCCCCTAGCTGAAAAAAGAGCACTTGCTGCATACATGACGAGGCTCACATCCCCCTCCACAGTCTTACCGTATTGCTCGTCCAAACGAAGAGAAGAGTGGCCACAGTGGAATATCAGCTGGTTTTCGAGAGGCCCAGTAATAGGAGGCAAAGGCACCAGCAAGGGTACACTGACCCAGTGCAATTGCAAAGTTCACCAGCCAGAGAAAGACAAAGGCATTGGCTAACTGGAAGATGAAGATGTACTTATGGTACAGGCTTTCTCCTCCATAAAAAGCAAAAGTACACTGAGCACCTGGACACAATTTAGTCACATTGGTTGTGTTAAAAGTCTGTATGGAAAGAAAAAGAAAAAGAAACAACACAACCATAAGCAATGAACTCTGTACACAGAGCTGCTGAAGTTTAGCAGCTTAATACACGTATAGCATAATTCTGCTTGATGTTTCATTAGCTTGGTCAGCAATTTGCTCTACATAACCTGCTCTTGTATTTAAGGGTTCATACTAACATCTTATGCAGGTGCTTAACTTTAAATGACACAGTTAGTAAATAGGGCTGTTCGCCACATGTCTGAAACCTACATAAATGGAATTTGAACTTCAGAAATCTGCTTTTAAGATACATAAATGCTTCAGTTTCATGAAAGAAACCTGCTCACATAAAAAAAAAACCCACAAAAAAAATTAAAACCAGAGGCCAAAAGTGCAGTTTGGGTAAATCACCACAGTTGAACTGAAACCACCTGAGCTATGCCATTTTATGCAAGCTGTGGATGTGGTCACAACTCCCCTTATTATCTCAGAGTATTAAAACAGGAGCAGTCTTTACATTGGATTACTTTTCCCTATTTCTATTGTTCATGTCAAGTATTTGCTCAGTTCTGACAAGAAATAAATCCAGTCAGTTTCTAATCCCTTTCTTTTTTAAGTGTTTGAACATCAGCAGGGTGAGGAGTTGTTTGGGATATGCATAAGCACAGCAGTATGCTGAAATTTAAATACCTGAAAATAACCCTGATATAACATTTGATAAGTATTTCTAGTTTTCAAAAAATAGCTACAGTCAAGTAAAATCATTTGACTCAAGACAAAATAAATTAAAAAAGGACAATTTTTGAAGCTTCATAAAAGTCACTGCTGTGCTAAGCGTCTGCTTCAAAACATGGTTGGTCCTTGGGCAAGTCTGAGGCACTGCTTTCAAAGCCTTCCGCTGCCTTTTGAGAACCACAAAATAGAATCATCAGGAATTCAAGAACACCCTTCCAAATAATCCCATATTTCTGTGTCTTCCTTTACTAGCCTGTAAATAAGAATGGCTACTATTTACCTGCCTCACAGGATAGTTTAGCAGAAAAAAATAGTTTATGTCTGTAAATTGCTTTGAACAAAAAAAGTTATCTGAAGACTAAGTACTAATTACAGATTTAACATGAGGAACCATTACTTAAAATATACACATTTCCTACGAGCATGGCATTTAACAGGGATTAAGAAATGCAGTAAGCGAAGCTCTCACTACACGTAAATATCGGTTACACTTACCTCTGGGTCACAAGTCAGGTTTGCATACTTGCACAGTGTTTGATTAGCCATTACTTTATACACAGGTTCTCCTGATGTAGCCAGAAAACTGAATGCAATATTAAGGAGGCTTTGAGCCATTTAGGATTCTGCAGTGGGTAACCACCACCTCTGAAGAATTTGCGCAGGTAACAGAAAAACTGCCCTTGCTATGCAGAGATGGACGTGAATCACAGACTCACAGAATACCCAGTTGGAAGAGACCTCAAGGATCATCTGGTCCAGCCTCTCTTTGGAAAAGCACGGTCTAGACAAGACGGCCCAGCAGCCTGTCCAGCTGAATCTTAAGTGTCCAATGTCGGGGAATCCACCACTTCCCCGGGGAGGTTATTCCAATGGCTGATTGTTCTCATGGCGAAAAATTTTCCTCATGTCCAATCAGAATTTCCCCAGGAGTAACTTGCACCCATTACCCCTCATCTTTTCCATGTGACTCCTTGCAACAGAGGGAGTCTCCATCTTCTTTGTAGCTACCCTTTAAACACTGGAACAATATTACGGGTTGGTAAACAAGGGCAAATAGTCTCATTAGAGAACTGAGGCAAATCCCACCCCTGACCAGAATGGGCAAGGGGAATAACCTTGAAAGTTGACTCAGTCTCTCTAGCACATCTACCTTTGACAAGGCAGGTTATGCAGTAGTTCTTTGACAGTTCGTGTTCTGGTGGAAGCAGACACAGAACATAAGGATAAATTAACATCATCCTAGATCAGCAATAACTGACCCTCTTTACATGTGAAAGAACAGGTTGTTTTCAAAAAGCAGTCTTCCCCTTTCTGAGACCTTGCCAAACCCTTGCTGTTCTGGGAACAAACTGACAGTGGTAGCTGTTATGCACTGTAGAGAGGACTCAGTGCAATGTATGTTCTCTCACTCCCCTCCTATACTTTTCTAAACAGAACTCAAGTGGAGCCCCCCCGCCCCAGCTGACTAAGACACCATTAGCACAAGGCCTATCGAGCATAAAGCGCATTAAAGGCCATATGCACCCTTTGCTGAGGGCCTTTTTTACCCCTGAGAGTCAACCTTACGTAGTACACCAGGCCTTGTAGGATCCCCCTGTCTCAAAATGAATTCCAGTCCAGATCTTTTTAATGAAATTAAATTCCCTCTGTGATTTGTACATCACATGCAAATGCACAGAGAGGAAGAGCGCATCAGTGCAGCAAGTGCTAAGTGACCAAATAGCACTCTTAACGCTGCTTCAGTTACAGTGAAGTAGCCGAGAGTCATCTGATCCCGCACACCAGAAGACTGTTTCTCCAGAGAGGTACACAGACAGAAGGATACACAGCTGTTACAGCCCAGTAGGAAATACAAATTGCAATGAGTATGAAGGTTACAATTGGGTAGAACAACGTAGACATGATATAGCCAATAGCCCTATGAAGGAAACAAAACATATCAGTAAGCTACAATAATTCAGGAAAGAAGCTTTTTATCAGTCCTCCTCTAGCATCACCCTTTTCACTTTGAGATGTTTATTGATATCGGTTACATAATCTAGTGCTGAGATCTCAGAACACTGCAGATTCTTTCTTCAAATGTCTTAATATCTTCACCTTGTCCTTTCTACCACTCCATTTTTACCAGTAGCATTACAGTCAACTTTTATCGATTTGCCATGTTCAAGCCTGTCTTCTACTTTCTCCTCCACTACTGCTTCACAGATAGAGCTCTCTCCAGGTCACAAACTCATTTCAACCACACCTCCTTGCTGACTGCCACACACATTATCCTTTATTTCCTTGTCTCAGACCCTATGCTTTTCCTTCAGCTCTTACACATCCAAAATTACCTCTCGCTATTTTGTGCTTGAGGACTCTGTTCTCAGTCCCTTTCCAGTCTTAAGTACCAACTGTTTGGGGTGGGGACATTCACCTTGTCTTTGCAATGCCAGGACATGCTAACACCCCTCTGTGACAGTGACTTTCTGTGCATGTGCAATAAACGACTGGTGCTCGCCTTGGCTGTTGGCAGGCAGAAGGCAGAATAGTGACAGCTTAGAGAGCTTTTTAACATCAAGGCTGGTGTTTCAGAGGCTGACATTCCACTAACACTTCCTGTGGCTAGAATGCAACTAGTGAGCAGGAACTTGAGCATGCCAGCTCCTGTTCTGCCCAGGACTGCTCAGTCAGGGCGGGAGCTGGCACAGCCCTCCAGCAGGGGAACCAGCTGCAGTTATCAAGGAGGCAAGCACCTCCAGCTGGGTATTTCAATGAGAGAAGAGAGCATATGTTTTGTTCATTGAAGTTAGCAGGTTGGTTCTCTTTAAACTTCTGTCATCTGTGTCTTCCTGTTACTCTAAATTTTCCTTCCAGTGACCCTGTAAAGCTCACCACAAACTTTTTAGGTCTTATTATTTCTTACAGTATTTCTCTGATGACTTGTGGCACTTCTGATGCTATTTGTTTTATAGGAGGCAGTTTCCAGAATGCACTAGTGAATGCTGGGGGAGAATGCAAGGGAATCGTCACATGCGGTCAGGAGATTAAGTCCAACACATCCACTTCTGTCTGAGTTTGGAGCTGTAAAAGCCCGTCAAGAGCCTTATGCTGCCTGAGAAATAATTGCTACATATTAGCAGTTAATGGGAAGCCTCTTAGTTACCACTAACACCACGGACAGTTACTCCAACAACTCTTGGTTGTTTGCAACTATGGATTTCAAGTCAATTATTAGCAACAATTATAATATTTTTGAAAGAGTAGTGAAAAGGTATTGGAAAATGTCATTTGATTTCCAGTCATTAGCAGCTTATTTTTCATGCCCCTGAACACAGGGCATGCTCTGTTAGGCTTACAGCAACTACAGTGTTTCACCTCATGCATTATGCATGAGAGTAAAAACATCACCCTCAAACGACCTTTCCACGTTTCTTAAAAACTACATAATGACCCTACTTCTCAACAGGTAGTTT
>NW_009725696.1:15530-36995 GCF_000703405.1 Apaloderma vittatum
AATCCTTTTACCTGTCAAGGTTGTGAGCAGAAGTGTTGCAGTGTTAGAAACGTTCCTGGATTTTAATGAACAGGACTTAAACAGTGTAATTTAACGCTGCCAAAAATTAATCTCTATGCTCTAATTGCACAGTAGCACAAGCCAGGAAACAGGTACCTGGCTGAATGCAGAACTTCAGTATTTCTTAATCCTGTTATAAGAATCCCAGATCCTAAAATCCTGATTCCTGAAAATTGCAACGTCAATGGAGACGGCAGAGAAGTACAAGCAAGTGCACACAAACTCAGAGCTAGCTCTGTGTACTCTAACAACTGAGCTCTGCCATCAAGGCCTACGAGACCTTAGCCTAACTGCAATGAAACCCAAGGGCCTGATGTTTTAAGTCCATTTCTCCTTTGTTACATTCCCAGTTTTTAAAAAAAGAGCTCAGTGCTAGCACTGTATAAAACAGCAACCACTCTGAACAAAGTCTATGCAGACTTCAGGAAACACAAACCAAAGAGGTCTCCTAGGCCTTCAACTCTCGTATCCTGCTCTGCTTTCCTCTTCACTCCAAGCTGAAAAGCAGCTGAAAATCTTGGACTGCACCATATTACAATGTCTGGTCATGGAAGTCTCCTTTTCTCTCTCTAGATTTATGCACGTCCACACAATAGTTTGATTGGGGCCAGAAGAATCCAGTCTTTCCTAAACAAAAGCCACAGCCAAAACAACATCAATTCTCTACCACTAGTATGTCTCTCCGGAGACAACCCAATGACAGAGCAAAGTTGGCAGCTACTGGTCCCAGGCTCCTATTACCGGTGTACCACTTAGCTGGCACATTTTCTTGCACTGAGGATGTATGGTACCACTAGCAGTAAATGTCCTCTTAAGACAGGGAGCTGAGAGATAAGACATGTCTTACTGCAAAAGAGAGAGCTCTTATAAGCCCAACCTCCTTAACAGAAAACAATATCCCTTATACTACCTGCTCAGCTCACGAAATCCAGGGTTGTACTTAAACCTCTAGAGATCATTTAATAAAATAAAAAAGATGTAAAGTTGAGCAACATACCTACTACCTTCCTTCAACAGTGCAATAGCAATCCGGATCCGATTCCTTAGGAAGATCAGCATCAGTATGATTATGATTTCAACAACGCAAAGTATTATCACTGTAAACAAACAAAGATTTATCAAGAATTGAACCAACATGCTGCCTCTGTAAATTGCTTTTTTTTTTCCTTTGTATTTTGCACCATTGTTCATGACCTCTGTAAAGTTCTCTGCTACAGCAGTTCTTTCACTGCACCTACCAATGTTCAATCCTATTTCATAGTTCTGTGTGAAGGGAAAAATCTACCTATGGAGAGTTAGTCAGAATGTGTAGCACCCTGCCATTAGCAATTATAATTTTAGAAGAAAAATGGAGCATATCATACTAAGACATATATCTATTATCTATTATACATATTATGACCTGTATTATCCTAACATTTAGATCTACTTAAATCAGTAGGTCTGAGTATTAACCTGGCATAAACTCCTTTCACCTTATCTGAGGAGGGGGGGTGGGAAAGAAGAGGCTAAGATATGACAGTTTTGGATAAACAATTTTTGCTTTCTAGCTGTGCTGCTGGAATCATACAACCTTGCTCTGAGGTCAGAGAGCCGAGAGCATGATGTTCCAGGGCATCTCCTCTCTTAGAAGCAGCACTTGAATCATAATCCAGATTTGATTTCAAGAGTCTGCTTCAGTTTGATTTCTATTTGTGTCAGTACAAAACCTACTTCTGCAGTAGAAAGTTAAAAAAAAATAAATCTCTGGACTTCATCTAGAGCCGACAGAGTCTTTAATGCCTGAAGCACACCTCATCTGACTCTGAGACATATCCATAAATTCTGGGTGCTTCAGACAGACAACATTTAAAACAGCCCAGCAGCTGTGGCTGGTTGCACACAGCAAGACCTGTTTCCTCCACCTAAAACTGAGAAGTTTTGTGGAAGGAGAGGAAGACAGAAGGGACGGTATCCCTAAGCCTTTGCTCATCTGGAAGTTTGCAAAGGGACATGGGAATTGGCTTCGGGTCCCACAGCTTAGACAAAATCTCAGCATCCAGACCCAGCGAGTCACAGACGATGTTAATTGCGAATCCAAGTATTACCCATACCCCCGGAAATCAGAACCACAGGTGGCAAGTGACTGCTGTAGTGCTGAGAGCCACCAACTTTGCTCAGAACAAAGCCTTTGTTACACACGTTTCAGCAGCTGGTTTTGATATGGTTCCCCATGAAGGAATACATAAATCAGGTTTCTTTAAAAGTTGGTCTCATTCCAGTTCAGCTCTGTTAAGTTACTGTAGCTTTCCCAAACATTGTGAAAAAGGAAAGCAATGTCAGTACATAATGAGTTCTACACTAGGACTAACAGGATCTATGTTTGCTTCAAGGATATTTAACTGCTTTGCTGGGTGACTTTTGCTAAGTAATTTAACTCCCAGGTACTTCAATTTACTTATCTGAAAGTGACACTGACTTCCAGATAAACTACACATCAGCTGCTAAGAATCAGACAGGACAAGAGCTTGGAGAGTTGCAAAAGAAAACATAACAGAATCCTAATATTATCTAGGGACAGCATACTAAAAAGCTCTGCCTCAACAATATGTAGAAGATGCCTCGAGCTCAGTGATCCAGCATAGAGTTCAATGAAGACACAAAGCAGAGAAAGGAGATTTAAACAGTAAGCTATTGCTCTATTAATTTAGCTACAAACAGGGAGAGGCAGTGTTTTAGGTCATGTCTCATTCATCATCAGTTAGTGTCTGCATGCCTTCTAATAGAGGGGCAAAAGTAGTGCAAATAATATTTGACAGGTATTTGTTCTCTCTTCTGCCTAGGAAGGGATACGCATGCAGCAGGTTGTCTTGTTCCAGAAGGATTTTGTTTGTAAGAGAAGGCAATGAAGCACTTTTGAAAATAAAGGTGATGAAATCTGCGATGGTTCATTCCATAATCTTAGATCAGCCTCCAAGAAAACTCAGTGACCTGAATGTAAACAGTTCTACAAAGATGTGTAGAGTTATTAATCTCATTTCTATGGCCCCCAGAGATGGAGAATAAACAGAATAGGAGAGAAAAATGCCCCTCCTTCTGCAATTCAGTCAGGACTAACGTAGTTATTGCCTTCTTCTTCCCCATTATGAAGACTGAACACACAGGAGGTGGAATGCTAATCACAGAAGCATTTTTCACTCATCCCTGGTGACTGCATTACCTCCCCTTACAAATATACCAGGCTCCTTGCAAAAAAAGTGCATTTTTGCACAATACAAAGAAAGAGAATTCTGCTTACTTCTCTGAGTGACCTATGAAGAGGAGAAGATTTAACAAGGCAGAACCTGCAGCAAGGCAGCGACTGAATCTCCTGAATATCCATTAACAGATACCAAGTTGAAAGGGCACTTACTAAATGCTAACCATGTTTGCCTCAGCTGCAGGTACACTCTGAAGTCTGTCTGGAATCCAATATCATAGACAGTGAGGTCAGATCCAGGTATTCCTTTAAGATGATCATACTCCCAGTAACAATGCCAGATGCCTTTTAAAACACAATCAATACAAAATGAGTGTTTCTGAAAAGCACAAACTCAAGTTTTTTAAAAGACTCTTTTACAAGCCAAGCGCTTTGTCCCCAGCATATCAGGTAAGCAAAAACCAAAAATGCATTACCATGAGACTAGTCAACTATAACTTCACATATATAGAAAAGAAATATCACTACAAGTGAACACAGATTAAGCATACTGTGTGTAGATAGTTTGGGTTACTACATCTGGTGCTAAGTATCATTGCACCTGGATTCTTACCAAGTTTAACTGCCATTTAAGCCCTTCTCACTTAACCGCGTCAAAAACTAGGTAATAATTATCCCAATCGTACCATTTAATTGATGTAATTACTGATCTTCCTTGCCCAAACTTAATAAAGAAAAACAGCCTCACAGGCTAGAAGATTACACCTACCATAGCCTATAATTCCAATCACACCAAAGATGAAAATCCAGAAAAGAACCCCAGCTGTGAACCTCAATAAGACAAGGAAGAGCAGACTCACAATCATTGCAATGAACAGCCCACTAGAAAGACAAGAAACAGAAACATAAAGAGAACAAATGTGAGAATCTTCACTTTCTTGCATGCCTGTTACTCTGAATGAGGGTCGCTTGATCTCATGTAGAAGAACGACTTGTAAAACAAATTTCAAAATCTTTCTTATGAAATATATCCTCATGGCTATTACCTGCTATTATAAAGAAAATAGCTTATAAATGTTTGATATCACAGGGCAGAGCCAAAAATCTTTGCACACACTAGGTTCTCAGGCTGCCTGAATGGGACTAGAGCAATCCCCTTCTTGGTCACTTGCACCAGCAGAACAACTCACTGCCTTTTTCAGGCCATCGCCTAGCAGAGAAATCTGAATTGGAGGAATACCTATGAGAATTCCTTTCTACCCGTCAGAAGAGGAAATGATCAAGAAAAGAAACTGTTAAAAGCTGTCAATGGGGCCCCTAGGAAAGAAATCTACAGAGCGCCTTCTCTATCAAGTGTGTGGTAAGGAAAAATTTGTTTTCATTTCATTCCCAGAAAGTAAGTCAGAAAGGAAAAATTGACTGCAAAAGGCATTTCTACTCAGAAAGGCCTTTTAAAGCAACGTGAATAAATCAATGTGAGTAATACTCCCATCCAGCAAACATCCAGCTCAGATACTTCATAGAACATTTAATTTCTCAGAATTTTTAGTAGATGTTACATCAGAATTTTGTACTAGTAGAGATCCAAAAAGATTTAAAACCTTTTCCTGCCTGTGTTCAGGAACTTCTGTACTTTGCCAGCTTATTTAGCCAGTTACCAAAGATAAAAAAAATGAGTCGGGTTGATCATAAGCAATCAAAATCAGATGTTTTGGGCAAACTAAGCCAGATGGGCTGAGGGACAAGAAAAAGAGTTATCAGCTTATTTATTTAAATCTTTGTAAGCTGGTCTTATGTCCTAGCCCTTTAAAGGCTTTCTAGCATGACGTATTTTCCCTTTCTGAATCGCTTGTTTTAAATTCAGAAGGTACTCCTCAGAAAAAAGTTGTGGTTTTGGAGCTTATGAGTCTATTCTTGGAAGCAGTAAGATATCTTTATCTAAAGTTATCTTTAGATCTACAGGAGTTCTAGTAACACCAAAACTGAGTACATGGCAACAACTGTCCTCAGCAGACTGCCTCCCTTAAACCGAGGCTTGAAAGTGGCAGTTCTTTTGGGTTATGTGAAAATGCCTAGAGCAACTCCACATTCAATTTTTAATCCAGCCTCTTTTCACTAGCAGGCCTTCATTGTCATCACCCAAACTCGGGCACTTAAATATGTTTGTCCTCAAATCGCTTGGATGTATGCTGTCATTTGGTAGAAAGTGTGAAGAAAATTCTATCCAACTACTTTAAAAGTATCAATAATTCCTTATAAAAATATCGTATTTGAAACATGGAAACTTGTTTCAGTGTTTAGAATTTCTGTTCAAAACCAGTCAATTCTCTCTCCAGGCTATCTGTTTGGTGATATCTCCCGTGCACTGCAAGCCTGATTTCGGTAAGAGATCAGGAGTGAGCTGAGCTGGCTGAATATCAGCAGAGTTTAAGAATAGTACTCTGTCCTGGGTTTAGCTAAAACCCAGTCCTATTTAGTGATTTTTACTTTCTAGTTTTGTCTCTTCTAAAGAGCTGTACTTTCTGAAGTTAGCAGCATGTTTCTGCAGACAGTGCCTGCTACGAGCAGTGATAACACCTGATGTTTGCAGTCACTGCCTGGCACTGGGATGCAGAAAGGCTCTTGCTGATACTTATTCCTACAGTGCCCAAGGCCACTGCTGGCTCTGTGTGCCACGCTGGGGGTGCCGGGGAGTGAGAGGGGTCACAGGGAAGTAAAAGGTTGCACCTCTAGGGGGTAATAGACAGGACAGGTGATCAACGAGAGTATTCCATTCCATATACGTCATATTTAGTACAAATTGAGTGATCATGAGAGTTTTGTCCCTTTTTCCTTCTTTTCTTCTTTGCCCTTTTCTGCAATGGCCGGTGTCCAGAGAGGACTCCATCTGACCTCCTGCTTTTGATCCGGATCCTGACTTCTCGAATCCAGCTCCCTGTATCCAGCTCCCCGCCGCCGCTGAGCCTGGGGCTTCCCCAGTGCTTCCTGCTCTGCAGCATCAGTGGTGATTGCTATCGGGGGAGGGAGTTGGGTTTGATATCGGGCTACTATCTGTTGTATAATGTTCTTTACTTTTATCATTCCACTATTATTTCTATTATTGTTTCATTAAAGCTGTTCTAGTTTTTTTTTTCTTCTCTAACCTGTAAGTCTCTCTGCTTCATTCCCTTTTCCTTCCCATTTTGAGGGGAAGAGGGGGTTAGAGAGTGTCTGTCTGTGTTAGCGGGTGGGGGCGCGCTAACCCACGACAGACTGGTAACAAATGCATATATGATCTAGTTAATACCTTGCACGATCCAAAGTGAACTTGAAAAAAATTAAAAATATCCATGAAAATCTTACATTAAAATCCAATACCAAGAAATGGCATAGTCTTCAAAAATTTTCATTCCAACTGATCTTGCATCTAGGACATTATTGATGCCACTGAGAAAAGAAAAAACAAAGAAAAGGTTGCTTTAAGTAGAAAAGAAGAATATACTTAAACAAATAGTCTCAGTGAAAGGATAAGAAATATCTTTGCTAGAGATAAGAGTATATTGCTATCTTCCATCTCTAGTTCTGTAACCAAGCCAACATCAATAACAGTTACACCAAAGAAAAAAAACTGTATAAAAATGTCTATACAGCTCCTGAATAAGCTTTATTAGAAAAGCTTTAAGAGTACTATCACTAAATATAATTGCTTATTGTGTCAAAAGAAAAGCATATACTACTAAGACATGCAATGTAGCAAGAGCCAAACAAGTTTGTGACTCCAGAACTGCTACACACAGAGAAGCAGAAAACAGCTCAGTGAAGCAAAAGGTTGACTTTACGGAACTGGTCCCCTGTCCTGCTAAGTGCTTGCCCATATTAATGTTCTCCTGAGAAAAAATGAAAGATCTTCTGTTCAAACAGGAAGACAATGTAATTGTAGATGTGAGAAGAAGGGAACTTAATAAGGTGCAGGTGCTATCAGCATTGGAAAGGTGCTAGAATGTGGTGGCCTTGCATTGAGAGCTAAGAAGAGGTGCCCCTGTGCTCCAGACAAGCCGAGGACTGGCAGCAGCTGGAAAAGCGAGGCTATTGCAGTAGTTTTCTCACACCCTGGTTGCTGCCCAGGACTGGAGATGCTTGCTGTCCATCTGCAAGAGAGGTGCAGTCATGCATCAGAGCTTTTCAACCTTTAGACATGTACTAAAAAAGAGGAGCACTCTGACGAGGTGAGACGCTCAAGGTACTATGGCAATTCATGTTAATGGAAAGGTCACCACAATAAGGAACAGCCAAGGCCATTACTGGCTGGCCTGAGTACACCAGCACAAGGATTTAATTACGAATTCCCTTTAGCTTTCTTTAATATTAATTTTTGCTAGGAAAAACAACAAGAATGGTTTAAAAACTGGCAGTGACTCTGCAACAATCAGACTAAAACTTTTGCCTCCTTGTTCACTTCTGCATGCCACAGTGCTCGTTTTCCCTCCCAGAGCTTTGCAAGTGCCTATGCACAGAGACCATTTACTAGCAAGTCTTGCCTGAATATGCTTAGCCATTTGCTATAAAAAATTCTGATTATTTTTTCAATTCCTAAATTATTTCACAATTTCAGAATTCAACACAGGAGCACTTAAGTGTAAAACCTACTTTGCAGCTTCCCTGAGATCAGTTACATTTCTTGTTTTCCCTCTTCCATCTTTGAATGTAGTCTGATTTGCCACAGTTAGCACACCATTCTTCGTGGAGAAGTCTGGGAAGCATCTCTTAAGAACTATTCAAAATATCAAAACAAAGTATGCTTGTTACATTTCACTTCGAGCTCCACTAACGTTGAAATCATTTCAGATTCACAGTCAATTTCTTTTCGGCTGATTATCTGACAATAAGTTGACACTGACAAATCTTGGAAGAACCATTATATTCAAGATTATGAATTCTATGCTCTGAGGTTTTTTGTCCAAGGCCATGCATGGTGAGACCAAAGCTTTCACCTGGAGATTCTTGGTGCTACCAAATAACAACAGTAGTATCCGTATCGCTTCAAGAACTTGTAATAAATGGAGAACTTGCTCTCTATCAGTATCTGGCCAGCTTACAAAAACTGCAGCTTCTCAAATGTGTCATTTCATGGTAATAATCAAACCAGTCCCCAGGGACAGACTCAACATGACTGGTATTAGCACCCAAAACAACACATAACAGCAACTGTCAGTTCTTCATTTGCCAAGTGAGCTCCCGTATCAGTCACTATCACTAGATACTTTTGGACAGGAAGAAATGGAAAAAAAGACAGAAACTACCCATTAGACAGTGAGAGGGGGGGATTATAAAACAGAGAAAAGGAGAGACGTTTATACACTCATTTATGTTGCCCTGCTCTTTGCTGCCACAAGTTCTGGTTTTCATTCCAAAGGGAAGAGCAGGTCAGTCCTCCTGCACAGCCAGTTAAAGTAACTTTATGTAACAATTCTGTGTTTTCCTTATCAGGTTCCAATAAATACTGATGCCACAATTCAATACTCAGTCTAGAATTTCTAGTCCACTAACTACTACAAGGAAATTGTGAACATCTTTCTTTTCTTCCCTCTATTTTCTTTGCCCCTTGTTGCAGTCTAAGAAGAGATAATAGCTTCTTTGCAACCTGTTTTCTGTCTTTTGGGTCAGTGCATCAGTTTCCATAAAAATTCTTTATATTTTTTTTAAAAATCAATCCATATTTTCTCTTTTTGATAACCTGTCCCTGGTTTACATGATGTCTATTTTAAAGCATGGAAAAATTAACAACAATTTCTTATTCACAAGAGCTTCTGGGTCAGTGATAGATACTCTTGGTATCACACTTCCGTAGCTGAGATGAGCTCCAAGACCTGTGGTTATCTGCTCAGAGATAATTGCTGACCACAGTGACAGATATTTTTAGGCCCCTCAGTTCCTCTGTATGCCCTGCATAGCCAGCACTGCAACAGAAAAGCAAGTAATTGGGCTCAAGTATCATCTAAACTTCAACAGCTGGCCAAATGCTCCTTCCTACCTTTGTGGCATTTTCTTGGTGTCAATGGGGTTGCTTGCTCACGTGTTCTGGAAGGCACAATTTGAGGTGTAAAGCTTCTGTAATCAGTGATGATTCAAGAGCCAGAAAGAGCTCAGTTTGACCCTACCACATGCTGAATGCTCACAGATGGCAGTTAGAAAAAATAATAATAAATCTTTATACTTTCAAACAGATTAAAATTGAATGGACGTCACTGTCAGGTAACAGACAGCTCGTAGTGGCCTTGCCACAAAACACTTTTCAGACTGGAGTTGTGCTTTAATGTGAATGCTCAGAACCTGCTAAGATGTGTGTAAGAAGTAGAATCACTCACAAGGCCTGCTTGGAATGATCATCGAAGGACAATCTTCATCACGTAGGACTTGAGCAACAGACTAAAAAGGGGAAAAACAGGAATGCTGAATACATAGCAGAATAACTGTGGTTTTCAGTTCTCACACAGTCTGTAAACCGCCCCAAACTGGGCTTTGAAACCTCCTCCCCAAACTTGACTGATGGAGCCGCCAGATACATTCATGGTATGTCATTGTGATTTGGGAAAAGACTATTTTTTCTTTCCTTTTCTAGTGACAAAAAAAGAAAAAAAATCTGTTCATTTTGGATCAGCAACTAGTCTAGAAGTGACTAGGCAACTGTTCCTTGCCTGCCCTTCGTTTTTATCTTAAAGAAGAGTAAGAATTTAGCACAGTTAATACAGCTGAATTGCAAAGTGTTTTAAAGATGGGAGAAATAACACAGCACATTCGGGTGCAAAATCAGTTACATGAAGGATAGATCAGTCTTCCTAGCTAAATTACTAAGTAGCTATAGATGACACAGGAGCTTTAAGAACTGGTTTGAGATACTCTGCTCTGCTGCTGTGGCGTGCCTAAGTAGTAAAGGATACTGCTCACTACAGTACCGCAACTGCATGGGTAGCTGCAGATACTTTTTCCAAGAAAACAGTAATCATTTAAAGAGTGGGGGATTTGGTGTGCATACAAGACCTTCAGCCCTGATTAAATCACTGCCCAACCATATATATAGGACAACTTCTTGTATGGTGAAATAAGAATAATTCAAAGCTTCGGTGTAGCTCACTCATTAAAAACATGCACATTACATATTGCTTGAAGAAAACATATTCCATCACGCACTGACATAGACACACCTTGCGAGGATTGTTAAAACCAGGTTTGCAGAACTGCCTGAAGTAATTCCACTGATCTGGTCTATATCTGTAGGAAGCCTGAACATCAATGTAGGTCGCAAATCTGTCCGGGCACTTCGAGACACAAAGCTGCAAGGAAAGAAGAAAAAGTTATTAAAAGATACAGTGCGGGTAGAGAAGTGTAAGAAAGGTCAGTGCAATTAAAAGGCAAGAAAAAGACCACCTACAAAAGTGCGCCATTTTATGGAACTGCCTTCAAGTAACATCTACTGCAGTATTTAGAAAGGGACATACGTTTTCCTATTAATTCCCTAGACGAATACTTCTAAAATTCTTTGATAGAATACACTTTCAAACTCTCTCCTCATATCCGGTATATCAAGCCACTCTCTGTATCTTCTTAGGCTCAACACATTCTGGTAGATACACAAAGCTTTCAGTCTGTTGAAAATAAAATATATTTATCTGAACACCAAGAAAAAACCTGTTAGGTCCTCCTTTACCTCCATCAGCAGCAGTGTATATAAGCAAGGTGGTGCTGTAGCTACTTTCACAGGATATACATAATTTCTATGACATTAATAAGGAAAACTTCATTAAAAAAACAGTGTTGGGCAGCTAAAATTGTTCCACCCTTCGATGCAAGTGTCTTCAGCCAAATACATCCCCACAGGTATCATTCAAGTCAAGTTACATGTAAATCGCTCAACGGTGACTTTTTACTACTGACTACTGACACACCTCCCCTAGTTACAAAGCAAAAGGGGTGCACATTCAGTGAGGACTGGGGTTTGATGAATGCATCCACTCAGAAGTTATGGTTTGGATTTACGCAGTGGAAAAGCAGCTGCCCCAACACACAGGTTCTGAAGGGTCTGCTAGTCACTGGAATCATGCAAGTGTACAGCAATTCTGACTCCTCAGTGTTCCTAAATACTGTGAGGCATCGTTTTATCAAGTTTCGGTCTTTTCTAGAAGGCTGCTCTCCATTTCCAAAGCTGTCCTACCCAAACACCCTTTGCAAAGCTCTGCTGTCTAAGTGCCAGAGAGCCATCATGCATGAACTGTGCCTATGGACTACCCACAGCCCAAGGAACAAAGGAAGAAGAGTTTTATCCTTGTTGGGACAACAGGTGACTAACAATTACACATTTTACTGTAACCTCAGCTTCCCATCTACGAAACAGGCAGTGAAATGTACTATTGGTGGATCAGTGAACTGTAATGTAAATCCACAGTCTTACCCCTAGAACTGAAGCTCTTTCCAGGCCAGTTCTTGTTTCTTTTTTTCCCCCCTGCCATTTGATATTAATAGGACAGGAATGAAAGACCTTGTCTGCAGTTCAACAGAGGAATTATCAAACAAACGTTTCTTCAGCATTTTCACAAAAGGCCAGAAAATTAACCATCTGCAGTAGCAAACAGCATTCAAAAACATTCTCAGTTTTGGAGATGTTTTATGCTTGAAAATCAACAAAATAACTACTCTCCTCCCCAAAATGCTCGTTCAACGGGTATTTCACCTTACTTGATTCATGACCACTGCCAACATGACCACAGCACCAGTCAAATCCCACACATGACCTCAGTATTTCTGACAAGCTGAATGGTTCCAGTAATAGAGTCTAAAGACTGCAGGGTAATGGTGTCAGTGTCTGCATGTGGACAGATGGGCCATCCTGAAGGAAATCTGCTGCTGAGAGAGAAAGTTTCCATTCCTGACAGCAACTGGTCAGTGTTAAGGGGGTTCTTGCTCTTCCTTGCTGGAGATTTCCATCTCTTCAGCTGTGTCAAATAGTCCATACAATCACACTAACTGATAGGCCAGAAACATCTATCAAGGATAGGGATCATGAAAGGGCAAGCTGGAATGGGAAGCATTTTAAAATCATAGTAAAATAAATAGACATTTGTTATCAGTAAACTGGTTACCATATAACAACCCTCATCCAAATTAATATTGGACTTCACTGAATCTGTCTAAAGGGCTGAGATCATACTCTGTCACCCGAAGTTTAACTACACAGCACAATTACCCTGGCAGCAATGTTGGATCCAAGCAGCCCTGCACCTAACTCCCCTGACTTGCTCCATGCCACAAGTTGTTGCCTCATATGATACATGGCATTGACGTAACTCGTCGTGCAGTTGGTCAACAAACCAGGTCAGTAAAATGGCCTCATGTAAAAAACATCAGGAGGATAATTTGAACTCACACAAGTTTAGCAACTGGGTTTATTTCAGAGCTTCACAAGAAGTTGCAGCACAACTAACGAAGTACAAATTGTGGCAAAAAGGCAAAACCAAGCTTTCAAGATCTTCACTTCTGAAAGTGCTATAGGCTCTAACCACACCCAGATTCTCCTGCCACTGAGGATATACACATTTGCTTGAATATGTCTGATTTGAAAAACCCTAGATGTCAATCAAAATTACTTTCTGCATGCACTGATTACTACTGGATAGCTGCCTGTGATGAATTCATAAGCAACAAATTGCTGTATTCATTAAGCAAACTGTTTTTTAAAAATCTTTTTCCTACGCAAAATACAGTATCTCGTGCATTTCCATTTACTTTTTCTGACCATCGCAGCCCACAGAGACTGTGTGCTACACGTCATTTATAAACATTCATACTGTATTTTGAAGGATATGAATAGCAATTTTTGAATCCAAACAAATATATGTCTAGTTCTTTGGCACCATGACTAAGATGCAGGGAAAATATTTCATCTCCGTATTTCACTCACCTGTGTTGTAGGGCACTGTAGGTTTATTAACACTACGGGACTGGCACATTTCAGAATATTGAAGTAAAACAAAATGGTCTTGTTCCTATGGAAGAGGAGACAAGATAATTAATGTTATAAATACAGGTGCTTATACACCCTGCCATTCAAAAATTTACAATGCACATTGATATTTAAGTTCTATTTTTGTTAATGTTCGTACTACAAACACAAGATAGAAAAGTAAACCCCAAGTAGATCCTGACGGTTCTCTGCCAAGATATCTCTGAAACCAGAAGTGTTTGTTCTCAAGAATGCTCATCTTGAGAAGTTTGCTGCAGCAGGGTTTTAAGCTGAAACAACCCTAGACACTATGACAGGTATCTGTAGTCCTGCCTCTAAGAATAGAGGTCTGTAAAAAATCCCTGCAAAACCACTGTGGTCCCTTCGCTTATACTAAACATATTGTGTGAATACTGCACATAAAATTACTGTCAGAAAATGCTACATGGTAAAAGATGCCTATTTTTTGTTGATCAGAAGGTGGCACCAAAATCAATCAAAAGTTTTTTATAGTCGGAAACCAACAGCAGCTGGTCAGGAAACAGAACGACAATAGCATCTGCTAGTAACACTGATAAATCTGCTTTGATGTAAGTGACAGTTTGAGGGGTTTGCACCCCAGAATCCACACACTTGACAGCTTCTGGAACCTGGGACCTTGTGGTAGCTGGCAGCTCTGTTTGGATTTGTTGAAAACTCATTACCTCAAGATCTCTAAACACCTGAGTTTTGAAGATAGTAAAACATGCTGTTAATCTTTGCTATGCCAAAAAAAAAAATCAAATAGCTCTAGCAGGCAGTAGTTCTGCCCTTTTTACATGAGAATTCGAAGACAGCTAGCCATGCCAGGACTATACACTGTATATAGGGACAAGAAATAACGGTGCGTATGCCCCGCTATACGGCCTATGATGTTGTCCTGTTCTGAGCTAAACAGAACCAGTTCTGTTCAGTGATTTTACTTTTCAGCTCAGTCTGTTCCAAGAGACTGAATTTTCTGAAGTTTAACAGTACATTTTTGCAGAGAGTCTCTGCTTCTAGAAGTGGTAGCACCTGATGCTTATAGTTACTGCCAGGGACTGGGATGCAGGAAGGCTCTTGCTTATATTTGCTCTTATAGTAACATATAGTCAGTGCTAAATCTCGTGTAACATATTGGGTGTGCTGGGAAGTAAAGAGGTTACAAGGAAGTAAAAAAGTCACATCTGCAGGGAGACATGGACAGGACAGGTGACCAACAAGAGTATTCCACTCCACGGACATCATATTCAGTAAAGAGCTGAGGGATCACGGAGGTTAGGGTCTCTTCTTCATGGCCGGTGTCCGAGGAGGACTCCACCTGATCTCCTGTCTTTGGTCCTGACTCTGCGCCCAGTTCCCCTCTGTCACTGAGCCTGGGGCTGCCCTGGTGCCACTTGCTCTGAGTGCTGTTGGGGACTGGTATCAGGGGGAGTTGGGTTGGATATTTGTATCGTATAGATTTGTTTATATTTCATTATTTCCATTATTCTCGTTATTTCCTTCTTAGTACTATTATTGTTCTATTAAAGCTGTTTAAGTTTCTCAATCTGTAAGTCTCTCTGCCTTTATTCCCATTTCTCTTACCTTTTGGGGAAGGAAAGGGGTTGTTAGAGACAGCCCTAACCCATGACAGGAGTGCAAGAGAACACAGCAAGGGTGTTTGAGCCCCCACCAACTCCCACTGCGGCAACACAGTGCAGGGGCACTCTGCCTTGAGAGCAGGGTGGCAGTGTCACCAACAAAGTGTGCTCGGGCTAACAAGGCTGCCCCTCTTCCATCTCCACCCTGGCACGAGTCCCACATTTCCCTACTGCATCCCCCAGACCAGGACATACCCTCTGATCTTCTACCAGCATGTGGTTCCCACCCATTGCTGGACATAATTATGCCTTCAAAGGCAACACATGGCACCACTGCACAGTCAGGCTCCCATTAAAACCGGGATTAGCTCAACTGCCTGACATTTTACAAGTTAATTCATTTTCATTCACATATGTACTACTACTAACTGTTTAACAAAACATGCATTCTGGCAAAAAAAAATTCACCATTATCAGTTGTTATTTCTCCAAATCAATAGAATGAAGGTTTGGACTAAAAAGTCATCATTCTTCAATAGTTTCCTAACAGTACAACCTGTGAGCTGCTCAAAGCTATTAATGAAATATTTTTTTTTTCCTCCCTTATGTTTTAGCCCACTTGCTGATATTCAGAGCAGAAAAGAAAGTTTAAACATATCATAAGAAAACACCTAGCAAGAACTAGCTCTGCATTCTTCATAAAGAAACTGTGTTGTATTCTGTGATTATACTGCGCTCTGCAGAAGGCAAAACAGATTTAAAGATTACATGGAGATTACTGGATGGATTACAGGGAGACACAGAGAGGCCTAATAGAGACTCACATGGCAACACAAGGTAGAATTCATTTAACTGCATGAAATTTGCTGAAGTTCAAATGGGTTTTTGCATGACTTGTGACTGTGGCTTGGGTTTTAGCTTATTTTTTCTACTCAGCAGTGAGATTGCTGGAAATCACAGAATCATAATATTGTCAGGGTTGGAAGGGACCTTAAAGAGCATCTAGTTCCAAACCCCCACCATGGCAGGAACATCCCCCACTAGATCAGGCTGCCCAGAGCCCCATCCAGCCTGGCCTTAACAACTTCCAGGGATGGGGCTGCCACCCCCTCTCTGGGCAATTGTTCCAATGTCTCTCCACCCTCATGGGGAAGAACTTATTCCTAACGTCCACTCTGAATCAACTCATCTCTACCTTTAATCCATTCCCCCTAGTCCTATCACTATCTGACATCCTCAAAAGGCCCTCCCCAGCTTTCTTGTAGCCTCCTTGAGATACTGGAAGCCACAGTAAGGTCTCCTCGGAGCCTTCTTTTCTGAAGACTGAACAGCCCCAGCTCTCTCAGTCTGTCTGCACAGGAGAGGTGCTCCAGCCCTCTGAGCATCCTCGTGGCCCTTCTCTGGACACGCTCCAGCACATTCAGATCTCTCTTGTGCTGTGGGCTCCAGAACTGCACACAGTACTCCAGGTGGGGCCTCACAAGAGTTGCAAGCACAAGACGCAAAACACAGACACCGTGATCACTTTCCGAGGATCAGTTTCAGCTAAGCCCTTTGGGACTTTGAAAAACCATAGTCCTGGGTGAGCATTTCACACTGCTTACTTTCAAGGCATCTGAAAAATCTGACAATGGTATCAATGAAGGCCTGAAAGATATCCCACTCTTCCACTTCTAGGGACCAGAGGGACTTGTTCAGAGGGGCCTTCTGCCCTACTGCTATAAACACTCCTGCTTTTCCACTAGGTTTTATTATGTGTCTTTTGGCTTATATTTTTATAAGGCACTCCTCAATATTGCAAATAAGTGCCAAAATGCAGTCTTAGTAGATGTATTATTCTCCAGCAATCATATATATGGAGGACATTTGTGAATACAAACTGGAAATCACATTGTAAGAAATAACCAAAAGGAAGACTTGAGTAACAAAGAGAAAGAGGGAATGGATGGTAAGAAACAGAGAGAAGCCCCTGGCTACATGCCACACACTGCGTGGATGCTGTGTGCCTGAGACTCCCAAGCCCATCTGCCCACTGCTTCCTACAGACAAGAAGGGGGACAAGGACAAACTGGGGATGTCAAGCGGGGGGAGTAGAGGAGGAGTGCAGTGAGGGGAATCCACACAACACCACAACTTCTCGTTTTTCCTGTTCAGGAAGTTGGACCCTCCAACAACTGCTCTGAAGAATCTTAGTTGGAGGGTGGAACAGGTCTATCTAGTCGGTTTCCTCTGTTAAAAAAACTTTGAGAGGATATAAAGTCCTAGCTCTACCTCTGTCCCACTCCCTTTTTCCTGCTCCTCCCCTTCTGAACTGTCCCTTCCTCAATTTTTTCCCAGAAAACTACACAGGAAGAGAAAGAAGCAGAAAGGTGCTGTTATCAAACACTACCTTCTGTTCTGCTTCCTGCACAGCGTCCAGCTTCTCAACAATGACAAGGGTACCTAATATATACTTTTTAAGAGGCAGAAGGTGAGGAAAAAAGCAAACTGTTTTTTAAAAATCTTTTTCATAAAACACATAGATTCTCAGAGAAAACATTGATGTGACATTTTTCTTTCCTGAGCAGCTATTTTCATGTAGAAGTACTCTGTTGGTATCAACAAATTAAACTCTGACAATACAAAATTTAAAAAGACTGGGAAACAGAGACAACTAAACAAAGCCTCTTGGCTGGTATCCTTCAGGAGGGTATGGTTACAGCTGCTTGTCTTCCGGACCACTCAGTCTCCTCTCTTCTGGCACTGGATAAGTGCCAGAAAAAAACTGAAGACTTTTTCTTATGGTCTTTTCGTTATTTGGTGCATGTCGAGAAACACTAAGAGCCAGGCTACAACGCTTTAGGACTACTCTTACTCCAGGTGTACAGAAGAATTACTCAATGGGTTATTAACTGATCAACCTTTGGCAGTTAGAAGCTGTGTCAGCTAGTCACTTTCTCTGCAATTAGTGATGCAATCTTTAAGATATAATGATCTTTACCAAAAATATTCCCTCAGGGATGAGAACAACTGCATTCCAGTACTAATTTGTCTCTAGATTTGGACTTAGCAACTAATCTACTTCTAATTTTATCTGGAATAAATAAGAGTGCCACTGACTTTTCAACTTCTCAGAAGAACTCCTAGCAGACAGTTCATAGTTCATGAGTAATAACGGTATTTGAATGGATTTAGTACTCACTCATTGAGGGTATCTTTCTGACCACAGAACTGCCCATAGCTGTCAGTTGGATAAATCACTTTCCTGGGGTCACCATGCACCCAAGCTGCAAACATACACATAGCTTTTAACATTTCAGTCAAGTGTACACAGTTAGTAGTTGAAATGGACTAGCATGAAAGTGAATCACCTCTAATGTACCATTGTAATCTTTGCTGATCATCACTGAAAAGTATTGCTCGGTATATTTCCTAATGAAAAACTAAAATACAAAACAACCTAAACTTAATGAAGATATGGATGAATCAGGAAGAAAGCAAACCAGTTCACTTTTTACCTTCAGGGCACATATATCCGAGATGTATCCAAAATCTGATGCAATGGACTTCAGCAATGGCTAGGGTTAGGGCATGTCTACTGTGTAGACAACTCTGAGCATTCAGAGACAACCACAATGGCATTGAAATTAATGGGATTTGCCAGGTGTGACAGAAATACACAGGGTGTGAATGAATCTAAGGAACCCCATTTGCACCAAGAACAGAAACAAACCCTCACTTTGTAAATGAAAACGTTTGCTGACCTCTCACTTCTCAATTGTCCCATTTTTCAGTTACCAGCTCTGCACCTGGAACTTGTGCATTATATCCTAGCATAACCATAGCACTGAATGGGAAAAAAGGTTTACAATAAACTTTCAAACCTCTTTTCTCCACTTTGAAGTAGGATTTCTTCTCCAAGCCATTTTCATCTGCACCGTTATTTCCCTCTGAGGACCAGGTACACCCTAGCTACCACTATTAGTATTGTTATTCTTAAGCTGTTGCGTGCAGACCTGACTCAGCTTCCTTCATGTCTAGTCAAAGACGAGCCTTTGAACTGTTCTGACTAGTATCTGCTCATTTGACCCTAAATAACGGAGCACTTCATTTATAAGTATCATCTGAAAGTAAAATACAACATCAGATTATAATTCTGTATCACTACCCCAAGCTGACACCTTAGGTTGCTAGAGAACTGTTAGAAAAGGGCATTGATCTTCCCCCAAACATTTCCTTGTGCTTGTGCTATGTGGGAAAGATTACAGATACTGCAAAAATTTTAGTCCCAACCTTCCCCCTCTTGCGCTAAGTACTGAATGTCAGGAGCCCTTTTAGCATAGACTTTGGGCTTTCTATGCAAACCACCTTGAACTTGCTTTTTTGTGATTAGAAGATTTTCTCTCAGCTGCGTAACACTATATTTAGTCATTTGTGAAACTGCCCTTTTCCTCCAGGTCACTTTGATAAGCGTAACAGCACTTCCCAATAATGATACGTGCAGTAGAGACAGAACCTATATAGGATCTCAGAGCAGCAGGCTGCAAATTTATTGGAAAGTTGGCATGTTAAAGAGACTAATTCTTCACATTTGATTGTATTTTTTCTTGAACACCAGCACAAAAGGAAGCAGTAAAGCACCACTATACTAGATTTGAAATACTGCTGACAATTTTTAGCAAGACTTTTATCTGTTTTGTACAGAGAATTTGGAAACAGCGGCTACTGCCAACAATATCCCTTTTCTAAACAGCATATTAAAATTAGAATTATTTTTCACTCCTCAGACTAACTTGTGAGAAGGCAGATAACAGTGCAACATAATTTTGGCTGCAGCTTTTTTTCTTCCTGTCTCAGTCTTCTTAGGGATCTTTCCCACATGTGACTCAGGCTTACTACCTTCAGCCTGTTTGGGTGGACTAACAAAGAAAAAAAAGTCAGTTCATCCAATGGGCACATTCTTTTTAGTTCTAATACAACATCTGCTGAAATATTTCAAAAGGCTCCCTTGGCTTCACTGGGTTTATATCAACCCTTGGTCTCAAATTTAATCGCTAGTCTTTTGCAGAGTGTTTCTCAATTATTAGTAGAAATTAGCAGAGTATAAACAACAGAACACATTACTCCTGAATAGAATTTCTGTTCAAGCTGTACCTGCTTTGCCATTACTGAATTGTCTAAAGCTATATCTGCTTGGCAGGAGTTGTCCTGTGTGCTTCAGCCGTGTTTTTAACAAAACAGTATTAAAAAGAATCTGCTTTTAAAATAGAGATTTAGCATACTCTGTAAAATTGTATCACTGGGATCACCTGCTGGGTGGACAGAGGAAGTTGCCTCTCAGCTAAATTCCAAAGCGAAACAAAAAATAATTTGGTCTGATTTACAACATACACATTTAGCATTTAATTAACTCAGCAGCAAAAAAAGAGGGGAAATGACCAACAGATGGAAAAATATGCAGCTTCTTCCATTGCCTGTGCCAGGGCTAGCCATCAAGATTAATAAACTTAATCCTCTGTTACCTTCTTTGCAATGACAGTGAAAGAACGCTTTGACAGATACAGAATTTTTCTGGCTTAGTCAGTGAAGGGTAAGTTCCCACTGAGTGAAGAAGGTTACTGCAAGAACTGCCTGGACACAGGAGCACCACGTTTTACATGTTGTGCTGCACTACTGGTCACTCACTGTCAAGCACTAAATGAAAAGGAATCCAGTCACATAATTTTTTCATTCCAGCAGGCTCTGATGCTCATAAGGCTGCAGTCCAAGTGCTGGCACAAACAATTGGTCTAAAAAAGAAAATCAAAGAACAGACGAACCATATTACACAGTTGACTCAGCCCTCAGAGAAGCAGTGTGACATCTCGTGACACCAGTACAGCATTTTCGGGAGGCCTGCGGTTATCCCTTTTAACTAAGTGGAGCCAACACACATGGACAGTATCAAAAATAGGTAACATCTGTCAACAAATATCTGTCAGATGCAGCCCCTCTTTCCTGTGCTCTGCGGCCTATGTCAGTGGTTGTAAAGGCTGGAAAGCTCCCTGTCAAGGAGAAAATGTAATTAAAATAATGGCATCCTGTGATATTTAAAAATGAGCTGTAAGTCTGTTTTTATTATCTGTTTCAGTCCCTCTACTGTGTGTTTTGGAAAGGGCAGACTTCCATATCATTTTGCTTCCCCTAAAGGTGTATTTTTACTGTTTTAATGTACAAGGAAACTAATCTGCCAATTATTCTCATGGCTTTTTAACACAAGCAATTTACTAATGTATTGAAACAGGTAATAGAACGTGTGATACAGAATTTTGTAAATAAGAATAATTTGTTGATAACATTGGTATGTAAGCATCCCTTCGAACAATAAAAAAACAGTTATTACTTTGAATTAACCTGTCCTTTGGAATGCGAGGCTCTTTTCCAAGATAACTTGTTTGCTTCCTTTTATGTGCACTTTTCTGAATTAAACCAATCTTAAATTAAGAGGCTAAACATTTGTGAAGTATTAACCAGATAAACCCATTGTCTCTGAAATAAATATGAAGAGTTAAGCCAGTTTGATAAAAAAGAAAAATACACAGAATGTTAAATTAGCACTATTAGATCATCTGTAAATTAAAAGAAACATAAGTAAGTCACAGAATAACTATTTTTGCTCAGTACAGTCATTCAGC